>NC_035448.2:5673626-5973626 GCF_002127325.2 Helianthus annuus | reverse complement strand
AGGGTAGTTTAGACTTTAGACCGAGGGGTATGGGCCTCGTCCCCCCCCCCCCCCCCCCCCCGGGGTCACCTCCGTCCCGGGTCGTCGCCTCCATCCCCGGCGCCTCCGTCCTCTCCAAGACGATGGAGACACACCAAATGGTGGGCCCCCTCTCCTCTTTCCCTCTGACTTCTCTCTCTCTCTCCTTTAATATATTGATTTTTTTATTAAAAGTGGGTAGTCCTCCACACCCTTGGGTAGTCCCCAAGAGGATGGTCCTCCTCCCGTGATGATGTGGCGCCTACGTGGCGGGTAGTCTCCAAAGAGACTATCCATTCCATACCCCATGGTCTTCGAGAGTTGATTAATAGTTAAACACTTGTGATAAACTATGCGCCCAGTCAACTTTATGACGATGGGAGTATGTCATAAAATAATGTTGCCTATTAGCAAAATGACACAAATACCCTTTAACAATGACAATAGTTGTGATGACCCATGAGACAAGAAGAAAACCTTTTTCCTCCATCTTCTCAAATGCTGAAAGCGCACTGCTTGTGTTGACATTACCCAGCATTTCGCTTACTTTTGTTGCCGTCCTGAAGATAAAAAACGGCCCACAAACATTAATTCAAGATAACATTAAATCAGAAGTTGATGACTAGGGGTGTAAACAAGCCCTGAGGCTCGAGAGCTACTCGTGATCGGCTCGGTTAAAAGCTCGAACGAGCCGAGCCTTAACGAGCCTAGCCTTAACGAGCCTGAGCCCGAGCCTGAGCCCGAGCTCGAGCCTGAGATAGAGCTCGTTTTGTTACCGAGCCCGAGCTCGAGCCTGAAATACAAAGCTTGTTTAGGCTCGCGAGCGTAAACGAGCCCATACAAAATTTTAGTTTTTTTATATATAACATATTAATAATGATGATAACATTGATGAGCCGAACTCAAGCCGAGCTTTGGCTCATTTAAGTGATGTTGAAGTGAGCTCGAGCCGAGCTTTTAGCTCGTTGAAGGTTGTTCTCAAAATAGTTGGAGCCGAGTCGAGCCGAGCTCGAGCTTTGGGTTTTACTCGCGAGCCGAGCTCGAGCTCAAAGAAGTAGGCTCGAACCGAGCCGAGCTCGAGCTTCATAAAAACCTAACGAGCCGAGCTTGAGCATGGTCGAGCTCGGGCTCGGCCCGGCTCGTTTACACCCCTATTGATGACATCATGACAGAGGGAATGAGACAAACTTTGCAGATTGTGCTCGTGCTTTTAGAGTATCTTTCTTTGACTTAGCCTCTTGTATCTTGCTTTCAAGAAGCTGTTAAGATACAAACAACAACGCAAATGTAGTGAGAAATATCGAAAAGAAAGATGATTTCGGAGAAAAGTAAACGATTTATTGAAAAAAAAAAAATACACACCCGTGTATTGCTAACAAGATTATCCACAACACTCTTCTGTTGTTCAAGCTGAGTCTTCAAAGAAGCGGCATTGTCCTATAAAATAATAGAGAAATTAAGATTTGAAGTTATATGAATGCAATGAAACACAACTCATAAGGCTTCGTGACGGTCAGGGGCGAAGGATAAGAGGGGCGGGGAGGGGGCGGCCGCCCCCCCCCCCCCCCCCCCGAATTTTTCGCTCAGTAGTGTTATATATGTAGTTTTCGTATAGAAATTTGTGGGTATATACGTTTTCGCCCCCTCGGTTCTATAGAAATTATTGGGTATATACGTTTTCGCCCCCCGACCGAAAAATTCAAGCTTCGCCACTGGTGACGGTTCATACTTCCTATCACACTGTTAAACTCATATCAAAGAGGTGTTTGGATTTATGTGAGGAACCGATTACTCGAAACTTGCAATAGTTAGTTTTTTTATGTTTGGAAAGAGTTAAATGCCATTTTAGTCGTTGTGGTTTGGGTCATTTTGCCAGTTTAGTGCAAAGGTTTCATTTTTCACATGTGGGTCCAAAAATGTTCATCGTTGCCATTTTAGTCTACTGGGTTAACTTCATCCATTTTTTCTGTTTACGAGAAGGCTAATTCAGTCATTTTAGATGGCCGAATTGCCCTTCTAGTTCACAGAATTACATATAAAATGACCGAATTGGCCTTCTCGTTAACAGAAGAAAATGGATGAAGGTAACCCAGTGGACTAAAATGGCAACGGTGAAACCTTTTTGGACCCACATGTGAAAAATGAAACCTTTGCACTAAACTGGCAAAATGGCACAAACCACAGGGACTAAAATGGCATTTAACTCGTTTGGAAAAAAAACCATAATACTAAGTATATTTTCATGAAAATACCAAAGCATTATGAGTTATGGCTTTGAAAATTGCTTCCGAGTAATAGATTGAAGTCTTACAGCATAAGATTTACGTCGCTTTAATGCTTCACGTGCAAGATCCTCTTCTCCCTTACTTAAAGCAAGTTGTGCTCTTTTATACCTATAAAATTTCATTAATTAAAAACATTTTTAAGCATATATGAACTAAGCAGACAATGCGATAAAAAATTGGATATTGGTCAAGGACCGATATTTGAGATATTGGTAATTGCGGTGGGATATCGTAATTTTAATATTATTCTGAATTTATATTAATAGCAATTTAACACAAACAATTCAATATACTCTCCTACCATTAACAAATTAACCTTATGCAACTTGCAAAATACTAACAATTGTAGCAAGTAGGACCTCATTATTAAGACTTAAAACACCAACATTTAACATTATCAATTAAGACTTAAAACACTAATAGCAACAATAAGAAGAAAGACGAATGGTAGAACTAAGATGAAAGGTACTGATATCGGGAAAATCGGTGATATATCGCTCAACAATCTCGCCGATATTATCGGTACCGATCATAGTTGTTAATGGCGAATAGCGACAAATAGCGATAAGATACCTATATGCTACATAGCGAATAGCGATAAATAGCGATACACTAGAAAAAGAATTTTCAAAAATTTTATATGTATATTATATCAAAATACCCTGGTATATATGCTATTTTACATGTGTATTTAACAAAAACCTAAAATCCACCTATTTTATAGCTATATTTAATTGCTATTTATATTTAAAAAATAAATAAACAAATAAAGCGTCGCTATTCTCGCTATTCATCGCTACAACTCAAATAGCGACACTGGACCTATACGCTACGTAGCGCGCTATAGCGATCGCTACGATCGCAATTAACAACTATGGTACCGATATTTTGCACCGATATCTCACTAGGGGACCGATAACCGATATATCATAGATATTAACTACATAATATCAAAAGCAATTATTTGCAAATACAAAAAAGTGTGTGTGTGTTGAGTCACTCACCAATCCTCAGAAGCTTGCTCAGCAGTTTTATATTTGTTCTCCAACCGCTTTTGAGACGCTAAAACCTTTATAAGTAGAAAACGAGGGACACAATAACCGATTTACTTTCATAATGTTGTTGCACCAAAACCAAACATGTGAAACGATTTACTTTTAAGTTTTAACATTCAAAAGTAAAGAAAAAAAAAGTAAAGATAAAATCAAGAATGCATACTTGGGCTGTAGCTTGCCGCATTTTTACTAAATCGTCATTCATTTCAGTAACGGCTTGCTCTAAGATCTTTTCTGGGTCTTCAAAGGTGCTAATGAGTGCATTTGCGTATGACTGCGCTTGTAAGAGATCGAAACAGAAAGATATACTGACATTTTGAAGTAAATGATGGATGAAAATGAAGGTAAAACATACAGAAAAAGGTTATATGGCGTAATGTTCTAATAACCTTGACAACTCGTGCAAAACGGTCAAAAAGATTCGACCGGATGCTGTTACAACGTGTGGTACTCGGGCGAGCTAGCCTTATTCCTCTAACCTTCAGAGTTCCAACTGAAATACATATAATAAAATAAAAAATAATTAATGCAAGGATTATAGCTCATACTAAGAGTAAGATATAAATATACATGAGGGAGGGAGCAAATAGATAAGAGATGCGTGTAGGGGTGCAAATGAGCCGAGCGGCTCACGATCGGCTCGAGGAAAAGCTCGAATCGAGCCGAGCCTCATCGAGCCCAAGCCGAGCTTGAGCCTAAAATAAAGCTCGTCAGGCTCATCGAGCCTTATCTAGCCTTATTGTAATATTAGTTTTTATGGTAAAGTTCTTGTACAAATAAGCTTAACATACTAAACATACAAATTGAAGGAAAACTCAAAAAAACCTAACCCCCCCCCCCCCCCCCCCAACCCAAGCTAAAAACTAAACCCCCAAAAAAACCCAAAAAAACCTAAAAAAAAAAACACACAAATTATTTTAATTTTTTTTTAACATTTTTTATTAAAAAATCGCTACTTTTAGTAGCAGCAAAAAAAAAAATGTTAAAATTTTTTTTTGTGTTTTTTAGGTATTTTTGGTTGAGTTCACATTTGTATAGTAACTTTGATAGTTGGTGGTAATTACAAAAATGCCACCTTGTCTTTTTGAGTTTTCCTTCAATTTGTATGTTTAGTATGTTAAGATTATTTGTATTTGACCTTTTGCCTAGTTTTTATTAGTACTTAATAACATTTGCCCCTTATTTAAAGTTGTCTAGTAAAGGAGCCAAGCCGAGCTTATTTAAACTTATTTACGAGCTGAGTGAGCCCGAACCTAAAAATAAGCTTGTTTAGTAAACGAGCCCGAGCTTCACTTATCAAGCTCGCGAGCCTAAACTAGTCTATTATTTATATTATTTTTATTTAATATATTAATTAATACGAGCCAAACCAGAACCGAGCTCGAGCTTATGACATTATTGAGATACGTGTAAAACTACATGTCTATCAATAGTTTTAACTTTTAATCAACTGATTATATGATTCTTCAAGTTGCAATAATCACTTTGAAAACGCAAATCCAAACTGTTGGGTTTACGGAAGCTTAATTAGTTAATTGGGCCCGGTTTAGAAGACATAAAAGGGGCAGGCTAGTTAAATTAAAGACTGAAGGCAGGCTTGGCCCGTTTCATTTTATTACATCTCATTTACTTGTTTTCTAGGGGAATAAGTTATAAACCCTGATCTGTAATGCTATATATATCCTGGTTGCAGCCCGTGGACGTAGGTCAGCTGAACGAACCACATAAATCCTCGTTTTCTTTCCTTTTATGCTATGCAGTTAATATCGGTGATATATCGGTCATATCGGCCCCCTAGTAAAATATCCGTACCGATAATATCGGCGATATTGACCGATATATCACCGATATTTGACCGATAAAACCGATATATCACTGAATTATTAGTGTTAAATTGCTATATATATAAATTCCGCATTATATTAAAAATAACCGATATCCCACAGATATCTCGACGAGATAACGTATATCTCAAATATCGGTCCTTGACCAATATCCGATATTTTACCGCATTAACTGCATAGCTTTTATGTAGTTTGTTTGTGCGTCCGTTTCATTTAATTATAGCCCATTTACTTGTTTTCTTGGGGAATAACCTATAGGCCCTAATCTGTAATTATAAATAGATGATCTTGTACTTGTAATTTCTATACTATATCCTGGTTGCAGCCTGACGTCAGCTTAGACCGAACCACGTAAATACCCGAGTTCTTTACTTTTCTGTAGTTTGTTTGCGTGTGCGTGCGTTTGCAACTCGATCCTTTCACAGACATCTTTCACCCCATTTTTGAAATAATTTAAGGATAACAATATTACCTAATCATATATACTAACAAAAATTAAGCTAAAACACAGATATTAAAAACTAGGGTTTATATTAACACACTAGAAGGTTCATCTAACATCAAAAACTCATAAAATTGAAATGGGTATGTGCGTATTAATTAGTAAGTTACCTCCAGAACCCAAAAACGACGACGTTCTGTGGGTTGGAAACCTGCAAAACCCAATTCTTGAATTGGAATTCTGTAATGAAGATGATGTTGTTGAAGCCATACTTAACCCTGCAACAGGTGCTCTTATTATTGCCATTGTAATTCAAACAAAAAAAAAAATCCCTTATTTACACTAAATCTTGACACAAACACTGCGGAGAATTCGTATGTAAGAAGAGAATCGATCCTGATTGGGGTTTCACTTGTGGTGGTGATTCATGAAGAAAGATAGATCGGTATATCACGAGCCCAATAATTTTTTTAGGCCCGAACCCAATCATTAGTTCGGGTAAACCTGAAACTCGAAACATTCGTGACTAAGGATGCACAAACACGTTAATTTCAATAACCGGTTTGATTAACCGATTTATATTGACTTTTTGACTTTAACCGGTTATTATTTTTTTAACTGGTCCAGTTAATTACATTAACCATGGTTGTAAAAATCCTGATTAGTCGCGGATTAATCACTAGTCGAAGGTTCGCTGATTAATCACTAGGCGGTTAATGACGGTTCTATTCTGACCAAATTTTGGCCAGATCTTGACCAAATTTCGATCAAACCTTATAAATTCTCGTCAATTACTTAAAAAATGTGTTGATGAGGAGTTAAAACATGTCTACTTTAAAAACCTACATATAAAAATCCAGATCCGATTAATTTCGATTAATCCTTATTAATCCTAATTAATCGCTAGTCAGTACTCCAACGACCGACTAGCGCCTAGCGATTCTTACAACACTAACTTTAACTGGTTCGGTTAATTAACCGGTTATTTTTTGTTAATAACTGCTTTTTGCCTTTTTCGAATTTTTCGTTTTTTTCTTTCCGGTTAACCGGTCTACCGGTTAAAAAAAACTAGTTAATAACCGGTTACTATACTAAATATTTATAACCGGATGCTAACATACGGTTAAAAATAACCACTAACCGGTTATTCCTCAAGAGGTTATTAACGAGTTTCGGTTAATAACCGGTTATTTTTGTGCACCTCTATTCATGACCAGTATTTAGGTATGGGATTAGTTGTAAAGGTTTTAAGTGTATGATGGATGGGTATAGTATATAAGGTGATATCCGACCTGATTAACGAAAACAAATATACCTGAATCATACTGGGTTATAAACAATTTCTTTCTTTTTTTCTTAGTTATTTGAGCGTTTTCTTTCTTTTTTCTTAGTTATTTGCCTACTTGGTAATAAAATAACTTACCAATCCACTAACTTTTAGTTTTTATATTTCGAATTTCCAGGATAATAAATTTATAACAAAAATAAAATAGTAAGAAACGTATATGAATATCTCTCTCGATACAAATTAAAGGGTATACATGATATCAGTGAATATTTGATACGTGACGGGTAATTACTTGACAAGTTTTTGTTCAAGTATGGACACAATTTTACAATCGGATAAGAGACTGGGATTTTCATGCCTGGCTCATCGTTCTCCCTAATATTTGTGTAATTTAATAAGAAACGAAATGTTAAATGATTCAATAAAATATTCATATTGTTTCCCGAAGCAATTTTATGAGATATTTGTATTCATGAAACCCATATATGAAATAAATACAAAATTATATAATTCATTGGTAACAAAATATGAATTTTTATGTACCGTATTGTTATTATTGGCTTTAAAGTTGTAATTCATGAACGTGCTTGTGCATATTGCATGCAAGTGACTATATTATTCAAGAGAATCAAAAGCTGAATATGGAAGAAGCAATGGGTCATTTGGTAGCAGACATCGGGAATGATTTAAATCAAAAAAATTCCCTTACAACCTTAGAGATAGTGGCGGACCCAGAAATTATTTGTTAAGGGTGCGGATGAGGCGTTCAATTATATTTTCAAGGGGTTCAGTCAGGTTATTTTGCCTAAAATATAAACTAATTTTTTTTCAAGGGGTTCGGTCGCCCACCCACAACTGTGGGTAGGTTCGCCATACACGTTGATGTCCTTATCAAAAAAAAATACATGTCTGTCTGGTTGGTTTATTTTCATCCATTGTTTGAATATGTTGGAAAAAGCATGTGCCAATAATAATGGCCACAAACAAGCAAATGGACTTTGTCTTTAGGTAAATTTCAAGTCATAGGTGTTTTATTTACACTTATTATTATTGATGCAGATTTCGGGGTTAGAAATATACATTTTCACAAACTCTTAAAAGGGAAAAAAAACAAGACATCTTGAAATGCAATTTCGACAACAAGTACAAAAGTTAAGATCTAACGGTTTTGATGGAAAGACATCAATTCTTTTTGTTTAAGACAAAACGTTGGAATCGTCGATATGAACGATAAGTACATTGGCTTGAAAAAAAGGCTAACATGAGTGATATATCGTTCATATTAACCATTCCAACGTTGTGTCTTAAACACACTCATCGTTCATATTGACCTTGGTACAAGCACACGATACACATATCTACTTCTTTACCAACACACTCATCGAGCTCAAGTCACGTGCATCCTCTGTTGAAACCTCATGTACAACATATTACCAGCCATTCGACATTACAGGACCAATAGCGCTACACAACCCTTCTCAATAGCTTACTCAAAACCGGCCCCAAATCACCGAAAACACTCAACATCTTAAAGAATACTTAAGATGCCAATATTCCCAGAATACTTAACGAGTGAGGATGTCAAATCGGTGTATTTTGGCTATTGGTGTCCTGTGACTGTGTTCCTATTTCCTAATTACCAGCTTAATAGCGGTGATTTTAGAGCAAGTGTTTGATATGGTTAAGAGGCGTGAATGTCATAGTGTCCTCTTTAGAAGGCTGTGTTAACTGTTAACAAATCGTAAGAATACTAGCCATCAAGTTTATATATAGTTGTATGCAACAAGATCAAGATGATCAGAAAACAAAACAAATCGGCTTAAATCACATATTACAAAAGATATTTTCATAGCTATATAACTGTCAATCGAGCTAGTTTTACCATAATATATACACACAAGCTAACATGTTTACCGATTCATTTCCAGAATCTAGGTCCCTTATTGGATCTTCCATTATTCTTTCCATCCCATACAGATGACCAGAAGAAAAGAGACATCCAGAAAAAAACAGCACAGAAAATCTGGACACTTTCTTGAAATCTAGACAAAGATGCAATTGAACCTGTTCATCCACACAATACCATCGTTACTACCAAACATTAAGTGCTCATAAGTCATATCATCCTTTATATTATATTATATTCATTTCCTAGATCACTAGCAGACTGTAATCCGAATCACAAACTCGGATCATTAGTCTCTTTCTCATTAGAATTTTGTATTGCTTGCCCCAAATGCCTGCTTTTCTATCTGAAAATCCATTGATTGAATACCTAATTACTGTATCATTTTTGGTTTAAAAAAGCGCGGCTAGGCGCAAGGCACCACAAGGCTCAAGCCCCTGCGCTTTTGGTAGCATAAGGCGCAATTTCTTGGCAAAAAAATTGACACTGAGGCATGCGCCTCATGCGTTTTCCATATTTTTGTGCAGTAGGTTGTTGTAGAACATGTTTTTCAGGTTGTACATGTATGTAACTTCCATACTAAAACATATATAAAGCTTACTTGTCTCCAGACAATGGATAAATGATGCTAGAAACCTATAGGAAATATATAAAATACTACACAATTATTTGCGCCTCGGGTACGAAAAACGGTGCGCTTTTGTGTCTTCGTGCCTAGGTTTTAAACCTAGTTGCTTTTGTGCGCTTCTAGCTTTTTAAAACCAACTATCATTAATGTTAAACTTCAATTTACAGTTCTTTCAAATTAGCTTAATCTAACTGTTTTTTTTCCTTGAACGACGTGCCAACCACCGTGACACCGGGCACTGTGGCCAAGGTCGACTACTCGACCGCCGCCAGCCCCTTGGCTCTCCCAGATGCGCGGAAACCCGACCTCCACCCGCCCGAAGGCACGACAGTGGAATAATCGGTAAAACCTCGCCTCCCATCCAAGACGAACTAGCGCCACTCGTATTCGCCCTTCACCTGGATGCCGCAGAAAATAATGGGGAGTGTGGGAGTCGAACCTGGGTCACAAGTACACCAAGTTTTTCTCCAACCACTCCACCACTACCTCGTTGGCAGCTTAATCTAACTGTTAATCAGTTAATTATTTATAGAATAACTCTAATTAATTAAATGGAAGTTAAATAGCAAACCTAGACCTGTTAAACAGTTCAAAATTCATAAATATCGTATCCTATTGGCAACCGTAATCAACTTAAGGCATCATGTAACACAATAATTTAACTAAATTTGCACAAATTAATATCAAACCCTAAGAACACAAGTAAATAAATTACGTACGCAAACAAAACAGTAAAAAAAACCGCTATACCAGAACTCGAACTCTGATCATCACCGGGCGGCGGTTCAGACTCCGGCGGAGACGGCGGATGAGGACTCGCAGCACGGCACCGGCGACGGCGTAGTTTGAAATTACGTGGCGGAAGTGGAGACCAACAGTGTGATGATGTGATTCTACTAGTGGAACAACTGCAGTGGACCGACGGAACGAAAGGAGTGATGGCGGTGAGAATCGACAGTCGGTGGTGGTGGTGGTTTACGGTGGCCGGAGATAGAAGAGTCGGTGCCATTCGTTTGTAACTGATATTTTCGGTGGTAATGAAATGATGCATACGTGTCAATAAGATTATCATAATATCTTTCCGTATTCTAGAAGATTACTGGGCCTGTGTATTGGGCCATTGTAAACATTAGACACGTGAAGCTCGGGCCTCGTTTAAAATAATCTTACGCTAAGGCTTGACGACAAGCATGGCGAGCTTTACATGCTAGGCTTGAGCTCGGCTCGATAAATAAACAAGATTTATTTTAGGCTCTTGCTCAGCTTGGGCTCGATAAGGCTCAGCTCGTATCGAGCTTTTTATCGAGCCAATCTCGAGCAACTCGCGAGCCGCTTGGCTTGTTTGCACTCCTAATTTTCAGGTTTTGTCCAGTTCAAATTCTGATTCCGCTCGTTAGTTTGTTAAAAATTACTGCAATTTTAGATAGATGGGTGTAGAATGGGTATTGGTAATTTTATTTTAAAATTGTGTTTTATGCAAGGGCGTAGCTTAGTGGAAGGTGGGGGTTGCAACCTTCCCCCCCCCCCCCCTCCCCCCCACACCCAATATTTCGGTTAGAAATGTAAAATTTCTGATTTTTCGTCCGAAAATTTTAAAATTATATAGGATTGCCCCCCCCCCCCAAATTATTTTGCCTAAATATTTATACAATATATAAATTGGGTCCCATGACTTTCCGCCCCCTTGAAACTTTTGGTCAAGCTCCGCCACTGGTTTTATGTCGTCAGGTACTAGATTACATTAGGTACTTGGTATGGCTGTTAGTTCGTTAGGATGTTAAAGTATAACTTGAATATAAATGTTATAACCCAAGAACATTAGAAGCATAACAAACTAAAAGGTTAGTTGATTAGTATATTACTCGAATATATGTCCATATTGTTTCAGGTTTGTCTATAATGTTTGGATTTGTTTGTCACCCTGATTAGAAGGAAATAGATGTAATTTTTCGAATTTCACATATCGTGGGTTAATACTGTTTAATGCATTAATAATGATTGAAAATAGTTTATAACGCAATTAGGCGGTTCTTTTTTTTTTTTTTTTTTTTTTTTTTTGTAAAGTTGATTCACCGTGGGGCTATTTCATACTTTATAACGACCCGTCCATAATAGTTTGCTTATCTATATTGTAATTTGTAACTGATGTTTAATCATATTTTATAACGACCCTTACGGCCTTGCATATAGAGATTAAACAAACCAAGCTACTCGAGATAGGCTAGAAAATAGCTTGACATGTGAATAAATCGATAAAACATATGAAACAAATAGCAAATCAAGTCGACGATAAATAAGTAGGGTTAGATCGAGGCAACGATAGAGACAGTGTAGCCAATGCTAAAGACCATATTCTACAATATGTGGGAGTTGTATGGCGTTTTGTGAGGGTGGTGTGATGGTTGTGAGATTTTGGAACCCAAGGGTGAAATCGAAGAGAAAGGAACATTCAATTTACGAAACAAACGACAAATGTGAGAGATTTGTTGATTTAGGAGTCATCTGTAATGTTTTGAATGGGCTTGGTAGAAATAACGAGAATACGTTCTGTTTTTAGGTTTCGATCTATCCTAACGCGATGTTTGGTAAAAAAGTTGTACTCGACCCATGGGCTTGACAAGCTTAAACAAGTAACAAAGCAAAGCAGAGTAACAGGAGCCAGATGAACTTGACACCCCATGGGCCTAACAGCCTAAACTAATAGCCCAAGAAGATAACCTTAAAGAGCCCAAGGAAACAAAATAACTGAAAAGTTGTACTTCAAAAACCTATTGTCAAATTATACAAATAATCCTTCAAAACAACTTGTACTTCAAAAACCTAATGTCAAATTATACAAATATTCCTTCAAAACAGTTAACTAAAAGTATCAACAATTGAATACTTGAAATGACTTTATAGCGCTCAAGATGAAAGAGCCCGATTTGTATATGGGCCATCGACGTCTTTAGCCACCACAGCGTTGTTCATGTATTTCTCTGCAAGAGAATCAAACAACATGCCCGCACCTACACCGATGGCTAGGTCAATGGTGTAGTGTCCCCTTGTACTTAGTAAGCGTACCACTTGTAAAAGGTTTAGGGTGTCAAATAAAAATGCCAACTCCCACCTACGCATTCTCCTCATATCAAGTGACGCAATCACTGATCCGGCTACATGACCCGAAAAAAACAAGAAGAACGACACGTTCCCTACCGGAAAGTCCGCACCCGAGCCCAAAAATTCCTAAGGAAATACAAAAAGGTTTAGTCATTAACGCATACATATAGTTTTTTTAACCGATTATTATTATTACCAGTTTGTCATTTTTTACCCGAGTTGAGATGCATAGTATTTTTTAAAAAATGTTAGCTTTAATGCTTTAAGTACTTTTGGTCACGCCAAATCTGTGCGTTTTTCAAAAGATGGTCGGTAAGTCACTTTTCTTTTCATGTGGGATAACTTTTCAAATCATTTTTTAAAAAATATATTTATTTTCAAATCATTTTCAAATCTTTTTTATAACATATATTTATTTTCTAAAATTAACCAAATACGAAAATGAGTTGCATCTTAACATAAACATTTTTTTGTCTCATAGTTCCAAAACAAATTTTTAGGGCGGATAAACCCCAGTTTTTGATAAAATTTATACTGAAATATATAAAAAAAAATTAACACTGTATATTTAGGTTTATTTTAAAAGTTATATTATTCTTAGAACAACTAAGTTTTATTTTAAATAGAAAATAAGAAAACCTTTTAGCGTCTTTAATTTTTTTTAAAGTCAAAGCTTCCCCCTAGTTTACACCAATTAAACTAACACGCGATTGAGGCTTTGGCCTAGTGATAGAGGAAAAACCTATTATGTGTTTAAATAGGAGGAGGTCATTCGTTTATTAAGAAATCGGGCATGTTCGTGTTTGTTTATGTTCGTTCGTTTAAAGCCTAAACGAACAATTCACGAACATAAACAAAAAAAAATAACTGAGCATATTTGAATAAACATAAATAGACATAAATTACCACGATTGAACAAACATAAATGAACACAAATGAACGTAATTAAACTAATATAAACAAACACAATTTAATATTATTGAACACAAACAAAGCTAATATATTACAGTTCATCATCTAAATTAGGGTTCATAGATACTAAAATTAAGTAGTTTTTTTAATATAAATATTAAGTAAATGATCAGTTACGATCTAAGAAAAAAAAATTCATTTTTTATTACTATAAAACTCCATTACTAATTAGTTATATTTATATAATTTGTTAAAAAAACCTAATATTTATATAAATAAAACTATTTACGTATTTACTAAAACATAAATGAACGTAAATAAACGAACATAAACAAACATTCACAAACATAAACAAACGTTCACGAACATAAACGAACTTTTCGTCGAACAAGTTTACGAACATTTCATAAACATTCGGTTCATTTACAGACCTAGTCATGGGTAAATACTCGGGAATATTAACATTTAAAGTTGTTAAAAAAATTAAATAACACCTTTTTTTGGCATCTTATTTACAAATATACAACGGAGAACCCGGATTAAAAAACTCCTGTACCACATTTTAAAATTCAACTTTTTCTCCAGATCACATGGCACATGGGTATCATTTTTACCTTTTCTATATAAGTTAAATTAAATTAAAATATTTATATTTAAATTCTTGACTATGTCAGTACAAAAAATTCAGTTTTAGAAAAGTACACAAAAATTGAGAATCGTTTACTATTAATAGAAAACAAATTCTTATCAAGAATGGAGGGTGTAGACTAAATGCATTATTTTCAAAGTTTTAAAAACCTGTTTAAACCGGCCGGTTGACGAAAGAAAAATAAGTACGTACCTCCGGCAACGGAAGCTGCGTAGAATAACCCAAAATCCCTCTGCAGGTGAACATGAACAGCGTTGCCACGGTGGCTCTCGGCCGCCCTTCAACCACCCACGTCCATAGTATATAAGTCGTTTGCATCCCAACAAACACCTAAAATTTCATTACCTTAACATATTCAATTAAAAAATTCCATAATTCAATGACACTAAAATTCTTTTGCATTCTACACAATTTTAGAAATAAAAACAATGTTTTTAAAGCCGGAGTAGGTCAGCTCAACTGGTCAAACTGCCCGTCTAATCCTGTTTAACCATTCATTATTTAAACTGGACGGGTGGTCTGACCAGATTTCTATATTTTTTAATACTTTTTTATTAAAAAAATAAACTCATTTTTTAATCCATTTGTTATTACCCCAATACTAAATCTATTTAAGTGTTTTCATTATATTGAAAGTGCAAATTCACACTAAAATGTAGGTATTTTGAGAATTCCCACTATATTTTCACCCTAAATTATACTAAAAAATAATACATTTTCTCTCTCCTTTTCAATTAAATAATATTTTCTTATACATTTATCATTACCTTTTCTCTCTCATCCACTCACAACCATTTTCAAAATATATTAAAAAATTATAGGGTGAGAACAGTGTCCCCCCAAATATACAGATGAACAGTAACATTTTCTCTCTCATCCACTCACAACCAGTTTTTATACTCTTCATATTTTAAAAACACCACACACATAATATGATTCCTTGGATGTGAATGCTCTTACTCTTTATATTGTTATTATTAAATCCGTTTCGACTAGTGAACCAGTAAGATGACGGTGACTAATTTACGTTATGATTCGTTTCTGAAAACATTGACTAGAATTTTCAACTACTTAATATCAAGGTGCGATACAAAGTGTAAATTTAAGAACTTAACGACTAAAGAGTGTGTGAGAAAATCGTTTTTGTAAAAAAAAAAAAAATCAATTAAAATTCTTTTGCATGTAAATTAATTAACCAAATCTCAGGCCACACACTCTCTCAATATTTTTTAGAGTTAATTGCCTGGATGGTCCCTGTGGTTTCACGTTTTTTCACGATTAGTCCCCACCTTTTGAAAATAGCAGGTATGTTCTCTATGATTTGTTATTTTGTTACTTGGATAGTCCCCTGAGTAGATGTCAATTAGTTTCAAAATAGCAGGTATGCTCCCTATGGTTTGTCATTTTGTTACTCGGATAGTCCCCTAAGTAAATGTCAGGGGACTATCCGAGTAACAAAATGACAAACCATAGGGAGCATACCTGCTATTTCCAAAAGGTGGAGACTAAAAGTGAAAAAACTTGAAACCACAGGGACCATCCGAGCAATTAACTCATTTTTTTATTAATACTTTATAAAACGTAAAAACATCAAGTTGCGCCGCAGCCTCTTTTTGAACGAGATTCAGAAACTTAACATTACCGTATTAAGCCCGGCGAGAACGGTGTTAAGCACCGGACTCGCCGCAAGAACCCGGTGTAACCACGCGGTGGCCACAAACCCGATATCGAAGGGCGGAGACGACGACGGAACCATCCAAAGCGTATACTCCACACCCATAAAAAACAACAACGAAACACCAAAAAAACAGGGAACCGGATGATACTTCAACAACCCAAACACATCGGCCACCGTCCACCGTAAACAAAAAGCATCGAACGACCACCGGTGACTCAACGTCGTTGTCGTTTCATGATTGTGGGTGTTTTTGAGATTGATTTTATTGATGGAAATGTTGTTGGGGGGTTGGAGGATGGTGGTTGTTGTTTGTGGTACGGTGCGGTGGTGGAGTTTTTCGACGGTCATTTTGTAGCCGGAAAAGTTGCCGGAGGTAATGGGGGAGGGGGTGGGGTGGGGTGGGGTGGTGATGCTATGGGGTGGGTATTTATAGGTGGCGAGTGACGGAGATTTCTAAAAAAGCGCGTGAGGAAGTGTGAGGTGGAGATGTGAAAGAGAGGTAAGTGATCTGGAATGTGTTTTGTAGGTTGCACTTTGTTTGTACCACTTTGTCTATTGAATTAAATTTAATTTAATTGTACTATGTTTGTAAAAGCCATTTAAGGTTAAGGGTGAACGGGGCGTAAGAGTGGAGTGAAATCGGTGACCCCATTCACCTAAGGGGAACACCGCCGCCATCCCTTAGGTGAGTGGGTGAGGGGAGTGAAATGGGTGAAGGTTCACCGAAGAGAGGAGAGGAGAGAGGGAGAAGGAAGGTGGGGCCATCTAATTTCCAACCAATCAAACCTTTTTTTTTTTTTTTTTTTTTTAATAAAAAAATAAGGGGAGTTAAGAGGGGAGTGCCGCCATCAATTTAGGGTGTTAGGGGAGTTTAAGAGGGGAGTTGACGTGGCACACGAGTATTGGTTGGGCGTAAGAGAGGGAACTCACCTATTAGGTGAGCACCCCCTTCACCCTAAGAGTAATTCTCATTTATCATGATGCGTAGAACATTTCTTTTAAGGTACAACTTATTAAGAGTAAATTAGTCTTTAAAACTAGATGGTATGGTAAAAAACCCGTAGGGCTGGGGCGTACAATTTAGTAAAATGTCTGGATAGTTCTTGTGATTTGGTGAAATTTTACTTTTATTCTCTAACTTTTGGAAATTACACTTGTAATTCCTATGGTTTGTCAGGTTGTTACTCGGATAGTCCCCTGAGTGGATGACTGTTAGTTTGCTCAGTTAAGTCCATGTAAAATGACAAAATTACCCCTTCATAATAGAAAAACCAAATTACCGTTTAAGTGGGCCCCACTCATTTAATTTAAAGATAAACCCCCTTCTTCTCCGCTGGTCTGGTGTCTCCGACGGCCGGTTCATCTTCGGTGTCGACCATCCTTCCAGCGTTTAGATGCCACCCCAACACCACCGTTTTTACCGTCGTTAAGAAGGCACCCTAACAACATCTTGTTTTCAAGTAGTACTTACAACCCCGACCACATTTGCCATCCTCCCACCCCTACCAATTACAACCCTCCCACCGTTATCCATCTCTGCCTCCCTCCACTATCACCACCATTTTTTCCGTCGAGTTTCAGCGGTTGATTCGGTTGAACACGAAAGCAGATCGGAACCCCACACCCCCATTTTTGCGGCAAAAGGAGTGTTTTGTGGCGTGGGGTGTTATACGACAGATCTGAACCACCTTCGATTTCAGGCATGAACCTACAACTTTTTTTCCAACAAGTTGCAGGTCGGTACGTCAGTTGAGTTGAAACTTCAAATAAAAAAAAAATTGAAAATTCGAAAAGAGCTTACTAAGTTCGGATGGGGTTTTGTCTTTTGTGTTATCACTGGCAGTCGAAGAAAATGTGTATAATATATTAATATGGTGGGTGGATCTATTAAGTTTAATACATTTTCAAATGTGTGTATTAATTACTTATGCAGATAATGTGAATATTAATTGCTTATGCGGAAAATGTTACTTTCAAATACATAACAATTTGATAAGAAACTCTGAAATGTCTTTATGATATAAGAATTTCATACAAACCTAAAAGAAAAGCTGATTACAACCATAAGGGCTATAGTTTTATAGAAGTAAGCAAATCAGCCGAATTTTTGTGTAATACAAAACTGCTACTTCCGAATATAACATATTTTATTCGACTTCCACTTGAAATTGGAAAATGTGAATCTTGTCTTGTGTTATTCATGCTATTGCATTTTCACCTGACTCTCCATTGTGTGTCAATAATACTTGCTCATTTACTTGCACTATGAAACGTCTCTCTTCAACTTCCACTTGAAGTTGTAATATATAAATCTTGTCTTAGGTTAGTGATGCTATCGCGTTTCACCTGACTCTGCATTGTGGGTTAATCATACCATCGCGTGTCCTTCATTTATACATGTCAGCCTTTATTACTTGTAGCAATATATTCCGCGTCGATTCCAATATATCATCCATCACATATTAGTGAGATCAAGCGTATATTGAGGTTGTTATAACTAAATTGTCTGAAACCTGCAATCAACAACATTAAAAGCAAATGTAAGACAACAACCGCGACACAATTTAAGCAGTCACATAAGAAAAAAGGGAATAAGAAGAAGACGAACCTTATGAGCCATAAGGGGGTCTTTCCTAGCCTGAGTGGATGAAAAGCATTGATCATTGAAACCCAACAATAATCCCATAAAAAACCAGACTCATATCTAAAGGCTATCTTGGAATTGTATGTTCTTGTTGACCTACAAAAATAACAATTACTTACCAGCTAAAATGACTAAAGACATTTAACGAACAAAACGATAAGAAAAAATGACTAAAGACAGAACACAAGGATAAGAAGTACGCATACCATGATGAGATCAACTCTGGCCGACGCTGTCACACCCCAACCGATGGCGGAAACATCGGGGTGCGAGCACTAAGCATTCAGATTGCTCATGAGAATCCATAACACTAATTTTTTCAATAGATATTAATCAAAATTTCATAGCAAAATGTCTAAAAGCATAAACCACTGCAAGAAACATCAAAATTACAAATCATCATCATAGTTTCAAGTTTCTAGAATTAGCTACGTGACATATCTAGCTTCATCCTAACTTGATTTCTAGAATCCAGCATCCTATCAGCCTGTAACATGTATTAAAATATGGTCAATACAAAAATGTACCGGCGAGTATACAAGTTTGAATACTGGCGTAAATAGATTAAAAATAACTCATATCCACAATGTAAGTATAAAAATAGTTTCAGCCGTGCTAGTATGGCAGTCCACGCAGTGATAAACCAAGTATCCCGATGCTTTAGTGTTTACCCAAGACTCAAGGTAAACTAGAATCCTCCTAACAATACCCCCTGAGAATAATGGGAGAGGTGCACCTCCTATAGCGCTACTATTGTTAAGGCGGAACTACACACTCTGGATTAAACGTCACATAGCACAAAGAATCAAGAATCAAGAATCACAAGTTTCACATACACATAGGATAGAGTTTAGATTCAAAAGTATCAAGTTTTGTAGTTTATAGAATACATGTTACATCCCAAAAGTTTAAGCGAAAAAAGATCGAGTATACTCACAGTGATTGCTTAACAGTATAGACTGTTATTGGATCAATGAGAGCTCTTTTAGGGTTAGCCTGATTAGATTACAACAGATAAGAGTCGGCCAGAATAACGAGATTGCGCAAAGTGTCGGATCAGTCACTGGATCGGATGGTTATCCGATCGGATGGCTATCCGATCGGGTTGCCGGTCGATCGGGTGGCTGAAGTGTAAGTGGGACGGGTGGCTGTCCGATCGGATGGCTGTCCAATCGGGTGGTCACTCGATCCATGTGTCAAGTTTCAAGTTTTGCTGATTAAGTGCTTTGGTTACCTAGATCGAATGGCTGCTCGATCGGATGGTTATCCGATCGGGTGGTCACTCGTTCGAGATTCCAAAGTTCTAAGTTTCTGAAAAAGTTTCTAAGTGTTGAAAGGTTTCAAAGTCTCAAGTATTTAAGATTGCTGGACAACTGTTACCCGATCGAGTGGCTGTTCGATCGGATGGTCATCCGATTGGATTGTCACTCGATCGAGTGATCCTTGTCTCGTTTGTAATTTTTGTAAAGTTTCTAAGTTTAATGATGACGACACGGTACGTATTGAGACAACAGTAAACTCATCATCTTACAGCCGTTCTAATCGGATGGGAATCACCCCTGTCCGGTCAGCGGTCTGTCTACGACAGTTTATGTCGGAATCCGTTCCATGGTCACCTTCTCCGGCAACAATCCGTTTCCAAACCCATTCTAGACTATCCATCAAGTCTACAGTCCGTCTAGACCCGGACTTCACGTTTTAAAGTGGAAAATTGAAGAAAAGATGAAGAAAACTTAAGTTTTATTATAAAAATCCTAGATCTAGCTTAGATTTGGTGCAAAACACATGAAATTTCTTAGATCTATTCTAGATCTTACCAGGAATGACATCATATGGCAGTTTGTACAAACCATCATGATGACATCACCCGAAAGAACTCAGATCCGAGAGATTTCACAGTGAAAAGTGTGATTTCAAAGGTGAATAACGTAGAGAATGAGGTGTAGATCAAGAAAGTACAAGAATCTAGCCTAAAACGCACCGGAATCGTCAAGAAAATGGAGAAATGTAGTGTGCGTGCGTCTGGTCGAGCAGGGCTGTCACATCACTGAGAATGGTGATGTGACAGGCCTATTTATCTGGTTGAGCAGGGCTCTCTGATCGGATGGCGGGTCGAACGAGTGGCCATCCGATCGGGTGGTCATCCGATCGGATTGCCACTTGGTCAATCCCACCTTTCCGCGTTCCCGTCTTTGATTCGTTTCGCGAGTTAGATTAAGCGTCGCATTGCGTATTGTTATGGGTGATTTTCCGCTCATATATCCTGACTGATATTCTGACTTTGTTTGTTTTATTGTGTCCAGGATGCCGGATCAGGATATTGGTAACATCCTGATACGATATCCTGGTAGTGACTTATTTAACCACGTGCAGATTGAAGGGTATAAGTCTCGAACGGTCAGGTGGACTTCTTCTCCTCAAGACTTGGGCAAATCAGTTGTATTACGAACGTTGAAGCCGAAAGACGTGGTCTACAACGTCTAATTATGGAATATTCGCCGGATCTCGGAATAGTAGGATAGTTAGTTGCTTTCTTTTTACTATAAAAGGGGATTGATCGGATCAGATTAGGGACACACAATCATTCGCACACTCTTTCTCTCTACTTGCAAACAATCACTACACACCAACACTTGTACCCGAACAACATTGTAACACCTAGTTGATCCGTATCATATCCTGCAGTGTATCATGATATTTGAAGTAATAGAAGAACAAGGCAGCTGCGATTGTCAGCTCCCGAGGTTTTGTGCCGGCGATCTAGATTGATCAAGGGCTTTCCTCGTACATCCTGTGTCACCCTGTACATTTTTGCTCATTGTTTGATCACAAATATGGCTTGATATCCTGAGCCGTATCCTGAAACTGTTTTTACAAACGACTTAATTAGCATATTTTTAACACATCTTTTCAGCACACTACCTCACTTAACTAATTTAATCACTAAATTGCTTCGGTAATTTTTGACCAAAACACGTATAGTTTGGTAAAAGTATCACATTACTAGATTACATCATAAACACAAAAGTTTCCAATTTCATAGATTCCGCCAGTGACAAGACTCTAGTCTCTCGTTCAACCAAGAATCAAGTTTCAGGAGTCTAAAGAGTCAAGCACCAAATAAGTATCAAGAGTCAAGAATCATAGTTTCTCAAGTATCAAGTATCTAGATTTCCAAGTATCAAGAATCAACTAGATTAAGCATCAAGAGTCAAGTATCTAGATTTTAAGTGTCAAGTATCATAGTATTAAGTATCAAGAATCAAGTATCTGGAATAAAGAATCAAGCATCATAGTGTTAAGCATCAAGTATCAATAAGATTCATACCAAAAGTGTCAACATCACATAACTACAGGGACTAAAACTAACAATTGATAAAAGTTTAGGGACTAATCCTACCCCGAGCCTAAAGTTTAGGGACGCTTGGCGTTACAAACGCATCCACGTTACATGTCTGAATCTGAAATACGTACTCAAGTTGACAACCAATTAATAACGAAACAAATAAATTTATGCATAAGATGTAACAACCTATTGTGTAAAAACCAAAAAAATATATATGTTAGACATCGATATAAGTCGAACAAAAGCAATAAACTTATCAACAATATCTCGTAACGAGCCTAACTAAGAAAGCGTAATATTAAGAATCATTACATTACATTACACTCTATATTAATAATACAAGCCAATGAATAGTAACTTTAATATCATTATATACATATATATATATATATATAGAGAGAGAGAGAGAGAGAGAGGATTAGGTTCAAGCGTGAACAACTTCTTGAGAGCGAACTGAGTGAACTAATCTTGGCCCTTGATCATTTTTAAAATTAAAAGGGTAAGATTGAAATTAGCCAAGTATGTTTAATTAAAATCCCGTAATTTCTTAATCTATTAACTCTCTCCCCCTCTCTCTCTCTCTCTCTCTCTCTCTCTCTCTCCGTTTTGATTATTTCGCCATTATTTTAATTATAAGAGATTGAAGGCTTTAAATTTGGGTAGACCATCATGGATTACGACATTATCATTCTACATCTTGAGCTCATATGTTGAAGTTGATTGATGAATATTGCAGGTATTCTTATCACTCAATAAGATGATAAAGACAAAACTATTATTTTTTTTTTTCAAATGTGTTTTTTTGAAACATTCTGTTTACAAATTATTTAATTTCCAAATATTCGTAGCCCTCATTTCTTTATCCATAGATTTTGTTTTAATTTTAACTTGAATATTGTTGTTCTTTTATTATCCGTATATATAGATATCATGATATATTTTTTTAACTTTTTTTATAATTTTCAATAAATATTGAAAAATTTCTCTGAGATTGAAATTGTAATTATTATTGGGCATCAACTTTTTTTTTGAATATGTGATGATGTTATTTATTTTTGCATACATGTGACTTTTTTGTTTTCATTAATTTCATAATTCGTGCATGCATAATATACTATAGAGTTAATTGCCAAAATCGTCCCTGAGGTTTGGGCAGGTTTGCCATTTTTGTCCAAAGAGTTAATTACATAGTTAGTCCCTGTGGTTTGTACAAAATAACATACTTAGGTACTAATAGTTTAAAATCACCTTCTAGGGTATTAACTTTTCATTTTGTAACGTTTGGAGGTATTAACTTCTAGGGTATTAACATAGTTAGTCTCTGTGGTTTGCACAAAATAAGATACTTAGGTACTAATAGAATGTGATTTTAAACCTACAAATAACGTTAATACCTCTAAACGTTATAAAATGGAAAGTTCATATCCTAGAATGTGATTTTAAACTATTAGTACCTAAGTATGTTACTTTGTGCAAACCACATGGACTAACTGTGTAATTAACTCTTTGTCCAAAATAATACTTTTGTACCAAATTGCCCCCAACGTTTGTAACTTTTTGTCATTTTTATCCAAACCACTAACTTAGTTTATTTTTTCTGTTAAGTTGAGAATATTTGGATGAAACTGGCAAATATAAAACCACAGGGACGATTTTGGCAATTTACTAAAACTCTTTTAAATTTCGTAATTTAAATAATTTTGTTACATATATAATAAAAAAGAATATAAATGCAATTTTTATATGAAAAAAATAATAGCTTTGTCACATAATTTTTATAAATTTTCATCCAACCACTAACTAAGTTAATTTTTTATTAAGGCGAAGGATGTTTATAAACTAAGACAGAAATTAATTTCTAATTTTTCATATAGATTAGTTTTATAAAAATAAAATATACTTAAACCTCAAAATATTATAAAACCAAAATGTTGGTGACCTTATTGAAAAATGTCAAATAAAAAAATATTATCATATGTACCAAGTTTGTAATTAATCTTCTACTCTTTTAAAATTCGCTCCAAAGGAAAAACAGAAGCCAGTGCCCCCCGCCCCCCCCCCCCCCAATCAAACAATGTATCGTTACCAAACCTTAAAAGTACCCACTAAATTGTAATTATAATGCTATGAACCAAAAGTTTCTTTACTCAAACTCAAGCCACTAACAATAAGTATTAATTAGTTACCCTCACAATCTTAATTAAATAAATATTTTATTTCTATCAACATATTTCCTAGGTGCTCAACACATTTAAAAAATATGTAACGTTTTACAATTTTTTTTCTATCTCTACAACTGACAAATACTAGAAGTTGTAATCGATTGTTATGTGTTGCACACCAATGACGTTTTCTCTTTATAAAATTGATTTATATAAAGAAGTTGTGAATTAATTTATGTCTTAGTTTATAAAATTTAAAACATCCTTCACCTTAACAGAAAAAATAAACTTAGTTAGTGAGTTGGATGAAAATTTACAAAAATTATGTGACATATTTTTTTTTTCTAAAAACTCTATGTATATTCTTTTTTATTATATATGTAGCAAAAAGAATTAAATAAAAGAAATTAAAAAGGGTTTGAGTAAATTGCCAAAATCGTCCATGTGGTTTTATATTTGCTAGTTTCATCCAAATATCCTCAACTTAACAGAAAAAATAAACTAAGTTAGTGGTTTGGATGAAAATGTCAAAATGTTACAAACGTTGGAGCAATTTGGTACAAAAGTGTCATTTTGGACGAAAATGACAAACGTGCCCAAACCTCAGGGACGATTTTGGCAATTAACTCTATACTATATGTTGTTAATGTACACATATGTAACCATTTTAGAATATAATACACAGATGTATAAAAGTATGTACACATGTGTATGAACTAACATCTGTGTATCTTTTATAAACTGATAGTTAGCGAGGCTGTACATATGTGTATAAACTAACAACTGTAGATCTTGTATAAACTGATAGTTAGCGAGACCGTACACATGTGTATAAACTAACATTTGTGTATCTTGTATAAACTGATACTAGCGAGACTATACACATGTGTATACACTAACAGTTGTGTATCTTGTATATACGGAAAGTAGCGAGATTTTAGAGATCTTGATTATATTGTTTAATAAATGCAAAATGCAATATACAATATACAAAAGACGTAAATACCCTTCTGTCAATTATTTTAATGGGAAGTTACAACATTATAATTACAATCTTGCTATTGTTTAAAAACCTCTAGATTATGTAATCCAATGGCCTAGCTTAGTTCACACAGTTCACTCTCAACCTAGTGTTTACTCTAGAACCCTACCCTATATATATAAATCCTGTTATTATTTTAACTAGGTTTAAAGAAGTTCGCCGCGTTGTGACGAATTTCTTTTGTTATTTAGTCTGTGTTTACATGTGTTTTGAAATCACTATGAGCGTGTTACGAACACTGCTGACAAGAATAAAAAAATGTAGAAAAAAACACTAAAAGATAACCGAAAGAAAATCAAACAAAAAAGTTGTTTGGTAACGATGTTTTTCGTATAAAACCCGTGGTCAGAGATGAGCAAATTGTTCTGGTCACTGATACCAAATTTTCCGAACCGAAAGATCTTAAGTACCAATTCGGTACCGACTTTTGCCATTCCTGGTACCGGTTCACTACCATTTTTTACCTTCATATACCGGTACCGTAACTGGTATTTTCGGTATCAATACCGATTCTGTATCGGTTGGCACCGAGTTCATCCCTACCCCTGAAACTAAAAAAGAAAAAATTAAAAGTTGAAGAAAATCAACAACAAAAAAAGTTGTACGATACCGTTGTTCGTACGGTAACCGTGATCAGGGATGAGCAAATGGTGCCGGGTAGCAGCACTGAATTTCCCGAAGCAGAATTTCCAATATCAATTCGGCACCAACTATTGACATTTTCTGTATTAGTGCCAGATTTTACCTTCATGTACTGATAAAGAACAGAACCGTACCGGTATTTTCGATACCAATACTGGTTCGATACCGGTTGACACCAAGCTTATCCCAACCCCTGACATAAAAAAAGATTAAAGTTAAAAAGTAAAGAAAATAACTATTATTATATTATAATATTAAAATAATAAAAGTATTAAAAAACTATATATTATTATAATATTAAAATCACTATTCATTTCATTTTCTTTATTAATATATAGTAAAGTAGTAATAATAATAATAATAATAATAATAATAATAATAATAATAATTTTGTATATTATATTATAATATTAACATAATAAAACTATTAAAAACTATATATTATTATAATATTAAAATCACTATTCATTTCATTTTCTTTATTAATATATAGTAAAATAAAAAAAAATAATAATAATAATAATAATTTTCTTCACTTTGTAAGTCGAATACCTTTTCATATTTTTCTTGACATTAGTGATTTTTATTGTATTATGGGTTGGGATAAGTTTGGTGTCAACGGGTATCGAATCGGTATGGTTAGGGGTGAGCAAAAGGAAAAACTCGGCCCTACCTGACCATTACCCGACCCGACCCGAGAACCGATCCAATATAAAATACGGAACCGAGTCACTACCCTAAATATAGGGTCGGTTCTGGTCCATATGTCCAAGTCGGGTTTCACCGTTAAAAGAACCGAGAACCGACCCGACCCGACCCTATTTTATATGAAAAATTGGAACCGATCTAAATACCTAGGTACTTGGGTTCAGGTCGGGTTGGGTATATTTTCGGTTCGGTTCTCGGTTATTTTCGGTCCGGACCTAAACTTGCTCACCCCTAGGTACGGTCCTGTTCGGTATCAGTGCATGAAGGTAAAAACCGGTACCACCCTGGTATAAAAAGCGCCAGAAGTCGGTACCGAATTGATATTAAAAATCTTTTAGTTTAGGAAATTCGGTACTGCTACCCGGTACCATTTGCTCATCTCTGATCAGGGGTACCGTACAAACAACAACGGTATCGTACAATTTTTTTTTTTTTTTTTGATTTTCTTTAACTTTTAATGATTTTTTTAGTTTTAGGGGTAGGGATGAGCTCGATGCCAACCGATACCGAAAATACCGGTTACGGTACCAGTATATGAAGGTAAAAACCGGTAGCAAACTGGTACCAGGAACACTAAAAGTCGGTACCGAATTGGTACTTAAGATCTTTCGATTCGGAAAATTCGGTACCGGTACCCAATACCTTTTGCTCATCTCTGTTCACGGGTTTCATACGAACAATATTATTACCATACAATTTTTTTGTTGATTTTCTTTCGGTTATCTTTTATTGTTTTTTTCTACATTTTCTTTTTTATTCTTGTCAGCAGTTCTGTACGCCACGCGCTAGTAATTTCAAAACACATGTAAACACAAACTAAATAACAAAAATAGTTCGTCACAATACGACGACGACGGTGACGACGACGCCGATGACGACTAGATAATATTAAAAAACATGCATGGTAATCAAAAAAGCATTTTCACTCTCATCATATAAATATCACATAATACGTTCTCCTCTTGGACATACAACTCGTGATAAATTACAAATTTTTTTTAATGTTAAATTTTCATTCCAATCATCAGGGCAAATTACATAAGGATAGCAGGTAGACGAGCAACTAACTGCGCCGCCATCCCTTTCTTAATAGAAAACCCTAATCTACTAAAAACAAAGCCTCGCCCCTGAGGGGTCGAAAAGTTGTTGTGGACCACACGCTGAACCCTGGACAAGAAACGAACTGCCTCTGGCGCCAAAGAGCCAAACGTGTCAAACGCTAGGGGGACAAAGGCATGCTGATTATCCTCACAAGCTTTCGCGTGCTTTTCCACCTTCTTCGACTCTGCTTTTAGAACCGCTTGCCCCGCCACAAACCCATTTTCCCGGAACCCGGCTAGGGGGGATACACTTGTGAGATCGACACAAGCATGTTTCCCGCCCTCCCAACCAAAAACTAGCACGTCAGCCGGGCGTAGGGTGGATCTCCCCTCTGACGGGTCTGTAAGAAAATTAACCGGTGCCTCTTTCTTTGCCGAGATTCCTGCTTGTCTGAGAATATCCATTAACGCGTCTCGAATAAAGTCATGGCGATACTTAAACCCCGGCAACTCTCTACAGTGTAACGCATGCTCCCCGTATTTATCCAGGTATGCTTTACGGCAGACTGGGCAAGTTTCATCATTCGGGAACATGGGGATCATCAAACGGTACTTAAGGATTGACCGGTACTCCACCGCTGACATACGTTGACCCAAACCTTCAATAGGAATAACAGTTAAGAAATCTTGAGCGTGAGGCCTCCGTAGGCATTCAATGACGGCTTTCTGGCGGGGGGACAAATGGAAATCTTCTCCCAAACTTTGTGCGATTCGACAACAAAGGGCATTCGCCAAAGTTTTATGTGGCTTTTTGGGGGCGGTGTCCTTGTTAGAGAAACCGCCAAGATCAAAGTCAGGTAGACATTCATGCAAGCGTTCCAAGGCGCTGGCATAATTCGGATCAATGTTAGCAACCCCGCTGTTACGTAATATGTTGTCACACCCCGAAAAATCAGAGCTGGCGTGACTGGACCGGTATCTTCATTGCACAGCGGAAGCAATAAGCTAAGACTTCTAAACAATGAACGCCTGCTAAGTACTCGAATTCCCATGGGTTCTCCTATTCCAACCGTTCCATAGTTTTGAAAATGCAACCTGAGAAAGAACATGCGAAAAAGTCAACATAAAGTTGAGCGAGCTCATAGTTTGTTTTGAAAAGATTTAAAATAAATCTTTTTGATAACCGGTTTCAAAGTTGTTGAGAAAATATAGTAGAATTATTTACTTGGCATGATATATGAAAAACTGTGAGTCTAGCCCACAATAGTCTTTGTGCATTGCACGAGAGAGAATGGGCCGAGCCCAAACGAAACTTTATAAGCAGGATCAGCGCGTCCTCTTACTTAGGTATAATTTGAAAAACGTTACCAAAGTTTGTAAATCCATGTATTTGTGAGTTTACATCAAATGAATCTTAAAAACATTTGAAAGTTCAGTTTATAAGTAGGTATGTAATGCGTCTATGAACATGTTGATCATTAATGTGTAGCTAAGACATTAATATGTGTGCCGACATAGGAAGCACTCAACCCGGTAGACGATTTAAGTGTCGATTCACTTCGACAGGGACACAAAAGCACTCTAAGTGGCCGCACAAGGACCGTGAGTGGGGCTCGCCCGTACCCGATAGATCTACCCCCTGTTCCGTGGTCCTTAAAAGGATTAATGGTGCCCAAGTTAGCGCCTATTCGCACGTGATCCAAGAGTTCATTCCATAGCTTAATCATACCCTAGTTAATATGTATTTCAAAAGAAAAAGGGGGACATAAACCCATTGGGTTGTCTCGTTGTTCGTACGCAGAACAACCCAGTCCCGTTGTAGTAACTAGGACATTCCTGTCACTAGTCATGAAAATCATGCACGTTTGTGAAAATACGCGATTGTTTTGTAAAACCGGTATGTTTAGTATAAACCTTTCGTAAACCATTCGAGTTCGTTGAAATTCATTTCCAATATGGTTTATAAATATGTGTTTTCGTTCATCGAAATAGTGTTTTCTTTTACAAAAACTTGCATGTCTTTCCACCCCCGAAAACATTTATAAAAATGTAAAACAGTAAAAAGTGGGGGTTATGAACTCACCTTGACATTCCTGTGCAAAGCTAGCTAAAAGTGATTCCGTGATGTCATTCCACGAATGTGAACTCGCTAGCGTGCAACTAAAGCATTCCTAATCAAGGAATAACTTATCAGTTTCTAATTTAAAGGTAGCTAAACTACGTGTCCGAGCTCTACCGAATCGTTAGCTAAACGACTCTAAGGTAGTGTTATGATATTGAATTAGAATAACCAATCTACAGTTGTTTGATCCCATTTAATCGAGACAAATACTAAGTATCGAAAACGACTTATTATTCCGAATAGTTTATGATATATATATTTCATATATAAATATAAATATGCTTACATAGTCGTATTAGTCGTCGTGAATTAGAAGGCGTAGGTGAATAGTTGTACGACTCTTTGTAGCTTTCGTAGAACGTAATGAAGTAAATATAAACATTATATTTATTTTATAAAAATACATGACGTAACGACGTTTGAAATAAATATAAATTGTTATATTTATTTTATAAAGTACTCGGAAGTATCGACGCTCGAATAAATATAGATAATTATGTTTATCTAAATAAGTGTCGGGTTTCGTTAAGTTGTAACTCGCGTGTTGTCGAAAAGTTATAATTTCAGTTTATAAGTTACCAAAATGTCACTAAAATAAATATACTTTTATATCTATTTTATAAGAAAACTTGGATTTCGATAAGTGTTGTTGTAAAGATTTAGATACGTTCTATAATTCGGGTTTTTAACGAAAAACGGATAGAGTTTCCTCTGTTTTTCGGATAACCCGACAACAAAAGTCGTCGTATTTTGTCAAAATTCAACAATCACTCAACAGACAATATATACTAAAACATTATGAAATACGACAAAATAAAATGTAACCAATCGCTAATCGATTCGGGTCGAGCTCGGTCGCGTATAACTAACTAAAATCTAACGTAACTAACTTGCTACGCTAACAACTTTACCGGGCCTCCCGTGTTGACCGAGCGTTGACTGTTGTTGACTGCCTTGACCTGTTGTCGACCCGAGTTGACTCGGGTGTTGACCGAGCCAACCGGGTTTGACCCGAAACGCAGCTGAGTTGACTCGAACCCCACTGAGTCGCGAAACCCAAATCAAATTCTGCCCTTGACTCCCGTTGACCAGTCAACCTGACGTGTTGACTGGTTTGACTTTGTTTGACCTGAACTCCTCGTTGACGGCTGTTGACCGAGCCCGAAACGAATCCAACTCAGAACCAAATTCTCACCCGAAAGAAAACCAAACTCAGCTGGATCTAACCAAACATAACCCGAATCCGTAACCTCTTCACTCGAACCCAAATTAAAAGATGATAACCACTACTGCTGCCGTGCGCCTCCGTTAGCCACCCCCACCGTCACGGTTGTCATCTTCCGTCGCCAATACATCATACACCTATACTACTAACCTGAAACGAAATCAAATAGTCGAGAAGATGGAGATCGAGCCGGATCTGAAATAAAAGAGGAGAAAGGATCATGGCTTACAGGAAAAATCATCACCATTTTCATCGATGTGGACAAAAACTGAACAATCTTCGCGAAATTCCACCACCGCCACCGCCGTGAGCGGCGTCAGCGCCGCCTGTCGCCGCCGGTGCACCACCGGCTCTGACAACTTCGGCCGGTTGTGATCTTCGTCGGAACTGAGAGAGGGACGAGAGGATAAGGGGTTTGAGTCAGATCTTAATCAAAAGGAAAAAAAAAGTGAAGAATGATTTTACCAGAAACTCATCAGTCAAAAAGGACCACCGTCGCCGGTCCTCCGTCGCTCCGCCGTAGACGGCAGCGCTGCTGCCGCCGTTGGTTCTTCTCCGCCGCTCTCTCTCTCTCTCTCTCTCTCTCTAGTCCGATCGGTGTAGGTATGGCTGTGCTGGGAGATGGTTATGACTCTGATTTCATGTGTGTGTGTTTATATCAAATCTCTGCAGATGAGATAAGAGAAGATGGGTAAAAGTATAAGGGGGCTAGGGTTTTTATTGTGAAGTGAGGAAGATGAGAGAGAGCAGATCATGTATGCGTGTGTTTTGGTTCTATGGTCTCAAAAAGAAGTGATAGTGAATAAGCACATATTTATAGCTAGGTTAAGTTGTGTTTTAAGTGGGCTTGGGCCTAAGGTCACAAGCCTAATCCCGTGTTTTATGCGGCCCGCCAGCTTCTATGAACCCGTTTTCGAACCCGATTGCCATAATATATCATAGGATATAACGCTAAGTCGAGAATGCTAAAAAAATACGTTGGATCTTGAGGTTTGACGCGTATATGTCGATTGCATTAAAACGCGACAATTGTTTCGTTTTTCGTTTTTGAATCCATTTTTCGATTAGTTTTCAACGACGGATAATAAATATAAAAGCGAAGCTAAATATATCAAAACATATTAATATCAAGAAAATTCGAGTCAGGTGCTTTCGTTTTGTCGTTTGTCGGTGCGTTACTGTTTCCGCGTTTTTCATTCACGTTTGCGTTTTGTATCGTTCGAAAGCATAATATTTTCGCAAAACCACATTCATAAGTATAAGTTATACGTATAAACTTCGTATTTGTCGGGGTGGTCAGTATTTTGTTTGGTTTCAATTCGTTGTTGTTTAACGTTTAGCAGGTTTTTCCGTAAATCACTGTTCGCGCACTGTAAAGCCAGTTAGACGATCCTAGGCACTCCAAAGGCCTTATTAATTTAATTTGTGTCTTAAACACTATTTATTATTGTTTTAAACATCCGTTAATCACGTAATTATAAGCCGTTAATTACCGGTTGTCACATTCTCCCCCTGTTGCAGAAATTTCGTCCTCGAAATTTAGTCAATGTTATCTCCTCAGAGTTGTGTCGTTCCTCGGTAAGTCCAAATAATACCAAAGTGAATGACTGCATAATCGAATCAAGACTTATTCGGATTACGTGAGTGTAAAGACATTTTGAATCAATAAGAACCCAACGGTTCAACTGAGTTTGTTCCAGATATCGATATGAAGAGAACGAAGCATAATGATACTATCACCAATGCGACCAAATTTACGGGGTTCAACACCAGAGGAATTTCAACCAATAGAATTTCAAATGAACGTGCACAATACGCAAATCAATTTTGAAACAATAGAATTCACTACCAACGAAAACTTGTGTTGGTTGTATGATTGAAACTCGAGTTTAACAAGTTCAAATTAATAGACTCATAAAAATGATTTGTCAACAATTGAACCGTTAAATGAATAAAATCAACGTGTTGACATTATTGAATTGCAAGGATACACCGAAATGAAATACAACCGAACTTGGTGTATCATCGTCTTAATACATAATTGCATTAAGACTACTTAAACGATGTGTCAAACGAAAAGCATATATAGTTTCGCATGAAGCAGTTGATCGTGATTAGCACAAGCTACAAGTTTATACCGACGCCACAAGGTGTCGTAGTGAATGAAACAATTCGATAATAGCGGTGATTGAACAAGTATCACCTGTGTTTTTCATGAAACACTCGATCATGATTAGCCCAAGCTACAAGTTTATACCGACACCACAAGGTGTCATAGTGATTGAAATTATTCAATAATAGCGGTGACCGAACAAGCATCACCGTGTGTGAAATCAGGTAAAAAGGCTCAGCGAAGTAAATGTGAATGTTCCAGACAAATCTCATAGGATTTTCAATTGAAAATGAAACAAATAAATAATGTTTTCGAGCGAAGATGAAAAGCAATGAATACCACAAAAAGTTCGCTCGATGGTGAAAGAACCGTTAAGAGGTACACTGAAATATGACATGAACTTGTGTACCATTATCTTAATACACGATTGTATTAAGACTGCTTTAATATGATTAACCAACAAAGTGGATTTAATATAAACAAACAAATAAATAAATAATTAAATCCGTACATGATGTGTGCAAACGATATTAGCGCAAGCTTCAAATTTGTGAGAACGTCACCACAAGGTGATCGTGATCAAGGAAACGATTCAATGAAGTCGAAGACCAAACAAGCATGTTATGGTTCAAAGCAAATGAAGTGCTTGTTAGGATTATTTCAAATATGATGGCCTCAATCCATCATATGGAATCTTGAATCGAATACATACTGTGAGCAAGTTCAAACAATTGAACTTGATTTAGTCACATTACAACAAGGAATGCATGTATCAACACGAAAATTTTTGACATGGTTACAACGAAAAACCATGTATGTAGCTTGAAAGGAAATGAGTTTCAACGAGTTTCGTTGACTCGATATCAAAGAGTCAACATTATGCAATAATGTGGTTTAGCTAGATCACAGTGCAAGGAGTGAAGATAGCGAAATAATATTCGAACGTCGATAAAGCAACAATTTCAAGTGAAGCCACATGCGTAACGAACAACGCATGTGTAACATATGGATTTGTCAAGAATGAAGCAATTAAGTGTTCGTTATCATGAAATAAAATCTTCGTGATGCAATGGCCATTAAGGGGAGTAGAAATGCAAAAATCTACTCACTATATGCAAGAAGTCGAAATTTCAACAAAAGAAATGTAAGGACTTTACCTGGAATTCCGAACATAGCGTAATCTCCATTAATGAGGGAGGGGGAGTGCGAAGACATGTGACTTCTTATGCAGTGCCTTAGCGAGATTCGTGTCGTTTGCAGGATCACGTGGCAAAGTGTCGCATTTCGGTTGGTAGTTCTCCCGCTGACGGGGTTAGTATCGTTGTTGTCGTGTCCATTTGTGTTTTCCCCAAGGCCTTGCCCTGAAAGTCGTGTGTGATGTACTTCGACGTCCTCTGACGTATAGTTTAGGTTTCATGTAAACTTGTGAACTAGCGTTTCGTTCCGCGTAGGTGTTACCTGCTCGGGTAAGTAAGATAGCATAGACGACATAATATAAAGGCGTTTGCCCGAGTTAATAGTCACGGTTTCTAAGTGAGGACCTTTAATGAGTATCGACACAAACTTTCCAAAGGTCCTAAATGCGTGTTATACAAAAATCTTAAAGTTCTGATTTTTGCGTGTAATTGATTCGTGTAACGTGTATCAACACAACACTCGTGTATGTCTAAAACCAAAATTGTTGACTCATTGATTTCGGCAACGGTTGGAACCCATATTCGAGTCCTAGGCGTTCTGGATGTGTTCAAGTCTTAATAATCTAAGTTCCCAGTGGAAAGTAAGGTTAAAGCCTAAGTATCTCTACAAAAACCTAATTCGCTGAAACCTATCGCTCTGATACCAATCTGTCACACCCCGAAAAATCAGAGCTGGCGTGACTGGACCGGTATCTTCATTGCACAGCGGAAGCAATAAGCTAAGACTTCTAAACAATGAACGCCTGCTAAGTACTTGAATTCCCATGGGTTCTCCTATTCCAACCGTTCCATAGTTTTGAAAATGCAACCTGAGAAAGAACATGCGAAAAAGTCAACATAAAGTTGAGCGAGCTCATAGTTTGTTTTGAAAAGATTTAAAATAAATCTTTTTGATAACCGGTTTCAAAGTTGTTGAGAAAATATAGTAGAATTATTTACTTGGCATGATATATGAAAAACTGTGAGTCTAGCCCACAATAGTCTTTGTGCATTGCACGAGAGAGAATGGGCCGAGCCCAAACGAAGCTTTATAAGCAGGATCAGCGCGTCCTCTTACTTAGGTATAATTTGAAAAAACGTTACCAAAGTTTGTAAATCCATGTATTTGTGAGTTTACATCAAATGAATCTTAAAAACATTTGAAAGTTCAGTTTATAAGTAGGTATGTAATGCGTCTATGAACATGTTGATCATTAATGTGTAGCTAAGACATTAATATGTGTGCTGACATAGGAAGCACTCAACCTGGTAGACGATTTAAGTGTCGATTCACTTCGACAGGGACACAAAAGCACTCTAAGTGGCCGCACAAGGACCGTGAGTGGGGCTCACCCGTACCCGATAGATCTACCCCCTGTTCCGTGGTCCTTAAAAGGATTAATGGTGCCCAAGTTAGCGCCTATTCGCACGTGATCCAAGAGTTCATTCCATAGCTTAATCATACCCTAGTTAATATGTATTTCAAAAGAAAAAGGGGGACATAAACCCATTGGGTTGTCTCGTTGTTCATACGCAGAACAACCCAGTCCCGTTGTAGTAACTAGGACATTCCTGTCACTAGTCATGAAAACCATGCACGTTTGTGAAAATACGCGATTGTTTTGTAAAACCGGTATGTTTAGTATAAACCTTTCGTAAACCATTCGAGTTCGTTGAAATTCATTTGCAATATGGTTTATAAATATGTGTTTTCGTTCATCGAAATAGTGTTTTCTTTTGCAAAAACTTGCATGTCTTTCCACCCCCGAAAACATTTATAAAAATGTAAAACAGTAAAAAGTGGGGGTTATGAACTCACCTTGACATTCCTGTGCAAAGCTAGCTAAAAGTGATTCCGTGATGTCATTCCACGAATGTGAACTCGCTAGCGTGCAACTAAAGCATTCCTAATCAAGGAATAACTTATCAGTTTCTAATTTAAAGGTAGCTAAACTACGTGTCCGAGCTCTACCGAATCGTTAGCTAAACGACTCTAAGGTAGTGTTATGATATTGACTTAGAATAACCAATCTACGGTTGTTTGATCCCATTTAATCGAGACAAATACTAAGTATCGAAAACGACTTATTATTCCGAATAGTTTATGATATATATATTTCATATATAAATATAAATATGCTTACATAGTCGTATTAGTCGTCGTGAATTAGAAGGCGTAGGTGAATAGTTGTACGACTCTTTGTAGCTTTCGTAGAACGTAATGAAGTAAATATAAACATTATATTTATTTTATAAAAATACATGACGTAACGACGTTTGAAATAAATATAAATCGTTATATTTATTTTATAAAGTACTCGGAAGTATCGACGCTCGAATAAATATAGATAATTATGTTTATCTAAATAAGTGTCGGGTTTCGTTAAGTTGTAACTCGCGTGTTGTCGAAAAGTTATAATTTCAGTTTATAAGTTACCAAAATGTCACTAAAATAAATATACTTTTATATCTATTTTATAAGAAAACTTGGATTTCGATAAGTGTTGTTGTAAAGATTTAGATACGTTCTATAATTCGGGTTTTTAACGAAAAACGGATAGAGTTTCCTCTGTTTTTCGGATAACCCGACAACAAAAGTCGTCGTATTTTGTCAAAATTCAACAATCACTCAACAGACAATATATACTAAAACATTATGAAATACGACAAAATAAAATGTAACCAATCGCTAATCGATTCGGGTCGAGCTCGGTCGCGTATAACTAACTAAAATCTAACGTAACTAACTTGCTACGCTAACAACTTTACCGGGCCTCCCGTGTTGACCGAGCGTTGACTGTTGTTGACTGCCTTGACCTGTTGTCGACCCGAGTTGACTCGGGTGTTGACCGAGCCAACCGGGTTTGACCCGAAACGCAGCTGAGTTGACTCGAACCCCACTGAGTCGCGAAACCCAAATCAAATTCTGCCCTTGACTCCCGTTGACCAGTCAACCTGACGTGTTGACTGGTTTGACTTTGTTTGACCTGAACTCCTCGTTGACGGCTGTTGACCGAGCCCGAAACGAATCCAACTCAGAACCAAATTCTCACCCGAAAGAAAACCAAACTCAGCTGGATCTAACCAAACATAACCCGAATCCGTAACCTCTTCACTCGAACCCAAATTAAAAGATGATAACCACTACTGCTGCCGTGCGCCTCCGTTAGCCACCCCCACCGTCACGGTTGTCATCTTCCATCGCCAATACATCATACACCCATACTACTAACTTAAAACGAAATCAAATAGTCGAGAAGATGGAGATCGAGCCGGATCTGAAATAAAAGAGGAGAAAGGATCATGGCTTACAGGAAAAATCATCACCATTTTCATCGATGTGGACAAAAACTGAACAATCTTCGCGAAATTCCACCACCGCCACCGCCGTGAGCGGCGTCAGCGCCGCCTGTCGCCGCCGGTGCACCACCGGCTCTGACAACTTCGGCCGGTTGTGATCTTCGTTGGAACTGAGAGAGGGACGAGAGGATAAGGGGTTTGAGTCAGATCTTAATCAAAAGGAAAAAAAAGTGAAGAATGATTTTACCAGAAACTCATCAGTCAAAAAGGACCACCGTCGCCGGTCCTCCGTCGCTCCGCCGTAGACGGCGGCGCTGCTGCCGCCGTTGGTTCTTCTCCGCCGCTCTCTCTCTCTCTCTCTCTAGTCCGATCGGTGTGGGTATGGCTGTGCTGGGAGATGGTTATGACTCTGATTTCATGTGTGTGTGTTTATATCAAATCTCTGCAGATGAGATAAGAGAAGATGGGTAAAAGTATAAGGGGGCTAGGGTTTTTATTGTGAAGTGAGGAAGATGAGAGAGAGCAGATCATGTATGCGTGTGTTTTGGTTCTATGGTCTCAAAAAGAAGTGATAGTGAATAAGCACATATTTATAGCTAGGTTAAGTTGTGTTTTAAGTGGGCTTGGGCCTAAGGTCACAAGCCCAATCCCGTGTTTTATGCGGCCCGCCAGCTTCTATGAACCCGTTTTCGAACCCGATTGCCATAATATATCATAGGATATAACGCTAAGTCGAGAATGCTAAAAAAATACGTTGGATCTTGAGGTTTGACGCGTATATGTCGATTGCATTAAAACGCGACAATTGTTTCGTTTTTCGTTTTTGAATCCATTTTTCGATTAGTTTTCAACGACGGATAATAAATATAAAAGCGAAGCTAAATATATCAAAACATATTAATATCAAGAAAATTCGAGTCAGGTGCTTTCGTTTTGTCGTTTGTCGGTGCGTTACTGTTTCCGCGTTTTTCATTCACGTTTGCGTTTTGTATCGTTCGAAAGCATAATATTTTCGCAAAACCACATTCATAAGTATAAGTTATACGTATAAACTTCGTATTTGTCGGCGTGGTCAGTATTTTGTTTGGTTTCAATTCGTTGTTGTTTAACGTTTAGCAGGTTTTTCCGTAAATCACTGTTCGCGCACTGTAAAGCCAGTTAGACGATCCTAGGCACTCCAAAGGCCTTATTAATTTAATTTGTGTCTTAAACACTATTTATTATTGTTTTAAACATCCGTTAATCGCGTAATTAGAAGCCGTTAATTACCGGTTGTCACATATGTGGTCCTGCAACTCCCAAGATTGAGACCTGGAAGCCACAAAGGCATAGGCAGCCAAATCCCGGGCTGAGAGAAGGCCCAACCCACCAAGCCGCATTGGCAATGTCGCGATCCGCCACTATAGTTCACCAAAAAAAGGACCCCCACATACGACAATGTCTTCTATTGCCTCCCGAAGACCTTTATCAAAACATGAAACAGCATCATCCACAAAGGGGGGCTGGCAAGTTCGCAAACCAAAAAGCAACTTTGCAACCCCCATACAAGATCTAAGCAAAAGAAGTTCGCTTTGAGGATCCCGCAACCAGGGAAGGTGCCCCATAATGTCAACAGCGCGCGTTGCCCTCTTAGCCGCTAGACCACTAATAAAACTAGCATCACGGCTGACTGCCCCTCCTAGCAGTTTGACACCTCTTTCCGGCCTCCCAATCTCACTGGGGAAAAGCCCTGGCCGGACCTTCACCCCGTTACATGTCGGCCAAAATAATTCAGTTTTTCTAATATTAAGCCATAGCCCCAAGGCTGGACCCTCCGAACCGATGATGTCGAGAGTTTTAGCAACCTGAACAGCGTCCCCGATAATCGTCCCGTCATCCAAGTACCATGCATGGAAGGGGAGTTTACAGTTTTCCTGCACCTGAAGCACTAAGGGGTGTAAGGCTAGGGCAAAAAGCAAAGGTCCTAAGGGATCCCCTTGCTACACCCCCGTGAATGCCCCGATGCGGTCATTCCCCACGTATAGCCTAGCAGGTTGAGCATACAGAAATTGAACCCATGGGAATATGGGGGGGCAGTGGCTATGGACCTCGCGAAGCAAAACCGAACGGTCAACTAAGTTGAAAGCGTTGGAAAAATCAACCGTAAGCATGGCCAACGAGCCATCTGAATGAAAAGAATTAAGGAACCTGTTAGCGCTGTGCAGCACCGCTTCCGCCCCATTAGGGACCCCCACCCCAAATTGGTAGTCCCCCAAGTATTTAACAGCTTCTTTCCCAACTTTCTTCATGGCTACTTTGGAGACTAATCTTCTCCAAATTGCCCCCACAGCAATGGGGCGAATTCCATTATCAGGCTTCAACAAAGGGGTTAGGGCGCCGAAGCAACAAAATCCGTGAGCACCTTAGGACATAACCCCCCTAGCCAAAGGTTTACCACTTCAGTGATGGCAGTAAGCAGTCCCGAGGCAGTCGCCGACCCTTCACCGCTAAGAGCGTCCAACAGGTGTTGCGCTCGGAGGCCATCTCGCCCACAAGATGTCCCTTTCGGGAAAGATTTCACACATCTGTGGACGCAGTCTTTATCCACGGATAACGCAGGTTGGGAAAGAGGGGTTGAAGGGAGGCTCGGGGGTGGCGCGAAGGGATGTTTGTCGATAAGGGCTTGCATGGTAGATTCCCCCCGGGGAGCAACCCCACTGGAACACAACACCTTAACTGCAGCAGTGAAGTGACCATCACTCACTTTCCTGAGACATTGCTTGATGTTAGGGCTAACCTCCTCAGCTATCTCCCGTTGTGCCTCCCCCCCACGCACGACCTCTTCTCCACTATCGGCAAGGAGGGAATTGACCAAAATCTCAAAACCAGAGCCCTCCTTCCACATAGCTAAGGCCCGCAAAATACTATCACATTGCAAGGACTTTCGATTACCCGACCTTCTCTCTTGCCTGGAAGACGGCTTAACCACCTTAAGGGTACAACGGGGTAAGAGCAAGAGTTTGACCCAACTTTCAACAGTCCCAGGGGAAGCTACTACCTTATGGATGGCACCTGTCAAAGCTTGTGCAAATGCCAAACGGCAGCTTGGGGGGATGCTCTTAACAGTTCGAACCGGAAGGGAGAAAACACGTTCAAGGAGAGCAACATCTCCTGTCACTCCCTACGGGGTCCTAAGCTCAACCATCACAGGATCTTGGGGCCTTGGGATCCCCACAACAAAATCCTCATCAGACCCGGATTTTCTAGAGAACGTGAAAACACCATCAGGATGATGACACCCCCTGCTAAGTGCGTGTGTCTTCATGCACCTCCCACACAACCAATATCCAAAAACTCGCAAGGTTTCCCCAACATTTGAAAACAATTCTAAATCCTTAGAAAGTGCATCTTGAAGGGATTCTTTACGATCATCTTTAAAATGAAATTGCTGAAAATGCGCGATCAATCTGTTATACCCACAAGACCCAGGCTTGCCGTCTTTACACTCGTGGAAGTTCCTGAAGGGGCATAGCCATACTCCATTGGACGAGGTGGGGCCAACATCCCCTTCAAAGACACTGGATACCATGCTCCTACCCTTTGCAGAGCCCATTGGAAACAGTCAAACAAAACCGAGAAGTGATAACAAGTCCTTCGCCTCGAGGTAAGGAGGAGACCAGGTATCAACCCACCCAAGATACGAAGGAAAGGGAAGCAACCTACAATTGCTCACCCTCCTAGACACCCCATAAAAATAGAGCTACGTCATGAGTGTGCCATTGTAGCAGATCCCAATTTAATACTCCCTCCGTCCCATTAAAAGTCTCCTATTTTGAATTTTCAAAGTCTTTATTTATAAACTTTGACCTTAAATAATTTTGTTTGTGTTAGATAATACTTGATGAAAGTTATATAATTTGAGTGTGTTTTACAAGTGTTTTTATCGGGTTAATTTTCATCAAGTTTTATATAACACAAAAAAAATTATAATTAAAGTCAAAGTTTATAAATAAAGACTTTGAAAATTCGAAATAAGACACATTTAATGGGACGGAGGGAGTAAAACAAAACCTGTAACTTTTAATTTTTTTTATTATTATTTTAAAAATAAACCTTGGTATCACAAGTCAAGAGAAACCCTAAATTTTGCAAACATCAGCCGCCAACCCCAATCTATGTCTCTATCTCTGTATGTTCACCAAGAGCAACCCTAATGTTCAAAAAGTTCAGCAGCCGCCATATGCTTATATGCCCTCAACGAGAAAAAAAAAACAAATCAATCTTCTTCTACTCTTTTCTTTTTTTTAAACAACAACAAACTTAAAACCAGCTTTGGTTGAGTGCCGATGAAACGAAGGTGGTTCAAGTGGTGTTGAGTTGCGGCGGTGTGTGGTGGTTTCAGAGGTATCCGGTGGACGGTTGAGGTTGTGGTTGGTGAGACGGTGGTATTAGGTTGTACGGTGGAGCTCGTAGATGATGTTTGCGGTGGTGACGACGGCAGGGGACGGTGAAAGTGATCTGTTGATGGTTGAGATTTGACGACGGGCCTGTGTGGGAGCCCACATTGCCCGCTTTGGGCCTTTCTCTTTGGAAGCCCAAAAATACTAAAAGGCCAACTAAACGAACTATCCTTGCTCACCAAGGTCCCTTCTAAATTTAAGCGGGAAAACAGCTAAGAGGTTGCAGGATCATTTAATGTCTGATAGGAGAGGCATTCGGTCACTATCACGGTACTTGCCCGGCGATGCATTAATGAAGACGGACATCACACCGTTGGGGGTCAGACACGTGTCTGACCTTCCCAAGGTAATATAGTTACCGTTAGATAGTATGGGAAGATCTCTCTTGAAGATAAGGGAATGCTATTATATAAGAGGACACAAGGATGAGGCAAAGGCAGGTATTATCATCTCCGGCCACTATTCTCATTAACTACTCTCATTTATTTCCCTCGTTAACTCCGACCAAGATTCCTTGTATTTACTACACACAACACATTAATTAGATTCACACCAAGATAGGAACTCTCCGGTGAATATCTTCATCGAAAAACGTTCCTCTTCCTTATCCGGCAAGCTTACTTACTCTCACGCCGGAGCTTGGTCACGGATCCCCCTCCCGGGGTCCTCCGTGGCGAGGCTAACGGTTTATTATTTTGTAGCCAACAAGGACAGGAGCTCTCTACGTCAACGAAGACCCAACGGACGTCATTCGGAGGTTGGGTATTCGACATTGGCGCCATCCGTGGGACCCAAGCCTGACCGGTGTTCCCACATTAACATTCGACGTCCAGAGAGCAACTCACCTTTCCAAAAACGGCATGGCAACTCCACATAGTTCACGTGTCACCCAAACGGCTCAGAATGATCTGGAGAAAGTCACTGTGGAGGATATTACTCATGAGGAAGATAACGAGAATTTGGTAGAAAACATGGAAGAAACGGAGCATGTCACCCCTGGCTTTGTGGCGATGCACAGGGAAAAGATAACCAAGTATCTTGACGATCTAAAGAGACAAGAAAAGTTGGACAGCCTCAGAGCCAGACTCTCTTTTGACACACCGTCTGATCGAGAAGGTACGGACCCCCAAAGTAAAAACGATAAGGGGGACCAGCTGGAAACATTCATGACGGCCCTGAGACAGATGTCTTCCGAAGAAAGAGAGGACTTGATCACCGGTCAGAAACATAAGGAAAAGGAGAAAGACAACTCAGGTAACACTGGTTTGGACCAACCATACCTACCACGAGACTTGGCCGAGGTCTCACAGTTCACAAGGAGAATATCAGAGGAACCCATGCCCCCTAAGACAAAGCTGCCTCCAGGCTTTGACCGCTATGACGGAACGAGAGATCCAGAGGATCATCTGCATGCTTTCCAGGGGGCAGGGCAACTGGGAAGGTGGTCCATGCCAGTGTGGTGCCACATGTTTGTGCAAACTTTAACGGAAGGAGCCCGGTTGTGGTTTGACAGCCTTCCCCCGGGAAGCATAGACAGTTACGAAGAGTTAAGCGAAAAATTCCTCAGGAACTTCGGCCAACAAAGGAAGGTAGTCAAGAATCCCAATGAAATCCTCCATATCAGACAAAGGGACAACGAACGGATAGATCAATATATGGAAAGGTTTGTCAAGGAAAGCATGAACATCAAGGATGTCCCGGAGGTCATGAAAATTAGCAGCTTCATAAACGGGCTGAAGCATACACAACTGTGTGAAAAGCTGGGAGAGGAGTTCCCACTTCTTTCGACAATCTCATGGACAGGGTGAGGGCTTTCGTCCGGGGAAAGGATACGGTCAGCAAAGCTAAGGAGACAGACACCACGTCCCGGAGGGCCACTCCAACAACAAGACCACTTGAGAAAGGTACCCCCTACACACGAAAGCCTCCCTGTGATAGAATGTTGCATGACAGGGCAAGACCCTCATACTCCCCCTACAGACCCCGAGGGAGGGGCCTCCCCCTTACTCCGACAGCTTCACCCCCCTTGTCAAAACCCCAAGTGAAATACTGGCCACGGAAAGGGTGAGGAATTCTTTCCCGAGGCCACCCCCCATAAAGCCAGGACCTAAAGCACAGCCGAATGAATATTGTGAATTTCATAAGGGCTTCGGGCACAAAACAGATGACTGCATGTACCTCAAGAGGGAAATAGAGGCGGCGGTGAAGACAGGAAGACTGGCGCACCTGGTCAAGGAGATCAAAGAAGGGGGAGGGGATCGTAAGGGAAGAGATGCAAGAGAGCCGGGGAGGGCAGATGTTGATATGATAAGAAGGAGAAATGAATTCGATGTTACCCGGAGTGTTAAGGCCAGAATCCTAGGCTCTCCAAACTGCATGAAAGCTCCCATCCTCATGCCGTACCTAGAAGAAAACGAAGTATAACGGCTTCCGCTAAATATCTCAGCAGTGATAGCTGGACACAAAGTGTCCAGAATACACGTGGACGGAGGATCCGGCGTCGAAGTAATATATGAACATTGCTTCCTCAGGTTCGATAGAGATATAAGAGATAGACTGGAGGAGGACTCTATCCCGTTGGTGGGATTCAACAACAGTGTGTCACATCCTCTAGGAAAGATCAAGCTCCCATTTACGGTTGGCGTAGGGGATAGGGTCCGGACAATCAATTTAACCTTCACTGTGGTCAGGGCACCCTCCAAGTACAACGCGATTTTGGGAAGACCTGGGATTGGAGATCTACAAGCACAAGCATCTACTCCTCACGGAGCGTTGGTATTCCAAACACCGAAGGGTCTTGCATGGGTGAAGTCAGCTTATGAAGTTGTCTCTTCAGTATCCAAAGGGGAGGAACCAGGGAAGACCCCAGGGAAGAAGGTGGAAGAGTGGGTCCTCTGTGATAAGTTCCCAGAACAAACAGTCAAGGTAGGAAGCCACCTAAGTGACAAATGCAAGAGTGCCCTGAAGGAATTACTCCTCCATAACATAGACGTGTTTGCATTCCAACACGGGGACATGACGGGAATTCCCAGAAGCCTGACGGAACACCGGCTCAACACCTTCACATGGGCGAAACCAGTGAAGCAAAAGAAGCGAAGCATGGGGCCAAACAAGAGAAGGGCTGCTTGTGAAGAGACCCGCAAACTGCTCAAAGCGGGGATAGTCAGGGAAGTCAAATACCCATCCTGGGTTGCCAACCCAGTTATGGTTCAGAAAAAAGATGGGGGATGGAGGATGTGCATCGATTTCCAAGACTTAAACAAAGCATGCCCCAAGGACTGCTATCCCCTCCCGGAGATAGACACCCAGGTCGACTCCCTGTCCCAGTACCCACTGAAGTGCTTCCTAGACGCCTACAAGGGATACCACCAAATACAGATGTCAATAGAAGATGAAGAAAAGACTGCTTTCATCACCGATGAGGGAACATTCTGCTATACTAAGATGCCCTTCGGTCTCAAAAACGCGGGGGCGACATAACAAAGGTTTATGAACACCTTGTTTAGGGAGCAAAGGGGAAGGAATCTAGAGGTGTATGTTGACGACATTGTCATCAAGAGTCTGACAGAAGCAGCCATGATAGACGACATAGCTGAGACCCTCAACACAATGCAGGATGTAAACATGAAGCTGAACCCCGGGAAATGCTGTTTCGGGGTAGAGGAAGGAAATTTCCTGGGGGTGGTGGTAACTAAAGGAGGGATAAGGGCAAACCCAGAAAAAACCCAGGCCGTGGCCGAAATGCGCTCCCCCAGGTCCTTGAGGGACCTCCAGCAATTAAACGGAAGGCTGATTGCGCTAAATCGTTTCTTATCAAAAGTGGCTGACAAAACCCTCCCTTTTATGAAGGTGTTAAAGGACTGCATCCAGACCAACAAATTCAACTGGACCACCGAGGCTGAAACTGCCTTTCAGGAAATGAAGGCCTACATCTGCAAGCTCCCAGCGTTAGCCACCCCGGTGCCCGGGGACCCGCTGCTCCTTTACCTATCTGTCTCTAAAACGACCATAAGCGCGGTCATGATGGTGGAACGGGAGGGGAAGCAGATCCCCATATATTTCATCAGCAGAACACTCAAGGGGCCCGAGGAACGGTACATGCCTCTAGAAAAACTTGCATTAGCCCTGGTCTTTGCATCTCGGAGGCTCAGAAGATACTTCCAAGGGCATAAGGTCACCTTAGTCACTGATCAACCCCTCCAGAAGGTGCTTAGAAAGCCGGAACAGTCAGGACGACTGGCTAAATGGGCCGTAGAACTGGGAGAACACTCTCTAGAGTTCAAGCCCAGGACAGCCACGAAGGGACAGATACTGGCCGACTTCCTAGCAGAAGTACCCGAGGACGAAGAGAGGGAATTACAAAAGTGGGAAACTTTGGAGGAGGAAGAAAGAAGGAGGGGGGACGAAGCCGTCTGGAAGTTGTTCACTGATGGAGCATCCAGTGAAGAAGGGAATGGCGCAGGCATCACGCTGATAAGCCCCGAGGGGGTTGAGCTGACATATGCTATAAGGCTAGATTTCGAAAACACCAACATTACCGCCGAATACGAAGCCCTCCTAGCAGGGATGAGATTGGCACAGAAGATGAAAGCAAAACACGTGGAGGCTAGTACCGATTCACAGTTGGTGGTGAAGCAGTATCAGGGGGAATATGAAACGAAGGATAGCATCATGGCTCGGTATGTGGCGAAAGTTAAAGAGACAGCTAAGGCATTCAGAACCTTCAAACTAGAATACATCCCCCGAGGGAGGAACAGAAAGTCTGATGCACTCAGCAAGTTAGCTTCAGTAGCGTTCGACCACCTCGCGAAGGAGGTCAAAGTAGAGGTCTTGACATCCCCCTCCCTGGACGTAACAGAAGTAGCCACAATCGAAGGTTCCCAAGAAACATGGATGACTCCAATCGTTAAATTCCTCCGGGACGGGACTTTGCCCGAGGGGGAATGGGCGGCCAGAAAGGTAAGAGTCAAGGCCTTACAGTATGAACTAATTGGAGAAGAATTATACCGAAGGTCGTATCTGGGTCCGTCCCTAAAGTGCATAGACATGGAAGAGGCCGAATATGTGATCAGGGAAATGCACGAGGGAATCTGTGGAATGCACTCAGGACCGAGAACGATTGTAAGAAGGGCAATGAACGCAGGATTCTACTGGCCGCGAATGTACGAGACGGCATCTGAAGAGATCAAGAAGTGTGATAACTGCCAAGTACATGCACCAATGACCCACCAACATAAACACCCTATGGTCCCGGTCTCGACGTCTTGGCCATTTCAAAAATGGGCCATAGACATAATTGGACCCTTTCTAGAGGGCCCCGGGGGGGTCAAATACGTGGTAGTGGCCATCGATTATTTCACTAAGTGGATCGAAGCGAAACCCCTGACAAAGATCACCAGAGATCAAATGAGGCGGTTCGTACTGGATAACATCGTGTGCAGGTATGGGGTCCCGAAGGAACTGGTGAGTGACAATGGGGTGCAATTCGCCGGGAGACCCTTCAAGCCATGGTGCGAACAAATGAGACTCCAACAGGTATTCACCTCTGTAACCCATGCCCAAAGTAACGGATTGGTAGAAAGAGCCAACCAGAGCGTTATCAAAGGAATGAAGGGCAGGCTTGGGAGGAAACAGAAGGGCTGGCTAGAAGAACTTCCATTTGTGTTATGGGCATACCGAACCACTCCCAAAAGTTGCAATGGGGAGACCCCATTCAGCCTTACCTACGGGACGGAAGCCATGATCCCTGCAGAGATCGGGTCCCATACCGCCCGGATGAAGCTGAGGGATGAGGAGAACGAGCAGGATCTAAGAATGAGCCTGAACTTATTGGAAGAAAGAAGGGAAGTAGCAGCGGTGAAAGAAGCTCACTACAAAAAACTCCTGGCAAGTTACTACAACGCACGGATGAAGAAGCTCAACCTCGTCCCAGGGGACCTAGTCCTTAGAGCCAACGAGGCCAGTTTACAGGAAAACAGCGGGAAGTTGGGACCTAACTGGGAAGGCCCATATAGAATCACATGGGCAAACGGGAAGGGAACGTGCAAGTTGGAGACTTTGGAAGGAAAAGAGGTCCCCAGGACCTGGAACCTGATGCAGCTCAGGAAGTATTACATGTAAGGGGCAAGCCCCCAGGAAAAAACGGCCAAGTGCCACTTTTGTTGTAGGAAAATTATATGTATGGGGACTTCCCCCCCTCAAAGTAAACCTTTTGTAAACAATCTGTGAAGGGAAGTATAAATCCCCCAAATATTTAATGAAAAGACGGACAAAAGTGTCCCATTTTGAAAACTGCGGGTAATCATACCTGGGCAGACGTGCCTTTGAACACCCTTTAAATCTATAACTAGAACAAGCAAACACACATGTACGAGGCATTCAAGACATGCCCAAAGCCCGGCCGTGGGGCTAATAAAGGTCTAGCTAACCTAAAAAAACGGACAAAAGCAAGTCAAAAACATAATATCACATTATAGGCTTGTCCACCGATTGGCCTCGAACAGACAATCACAGTTTAACAAAGCAAACAACAACAAACAAATAATGCAAACACACTCGTATATAGAAAACTACGAAGGGAAACCTGCTTTATTTAATACAAGTCATACGTACAAAAAGAAGCCCCAGTAACTGGGGCAAAAAGCCAAAAAGATTATTACAGACACGGCAAGACAAAGAAAAGACATAGCTCCTCGCCAAAGCAGCTTGAAAATCTCCAAGGAACCACCAAGCTAGCTTCCGATATAAGCCCCTGCAAAATAAAACAAACAAGACAAGAAGAAGGCAACCAAGCCGAAGAGGAGCTATACATAACCATAGATCATACGATTAGCGATCAACATGGTCCCCAACACGAAGGACCATCCAAAATAAAGTCAAACATACGAGCATCCTACGGTAAGTTAGAGTTATTACAACCATATCGAAATTTGTCAAATGTTCAGAATTTACTGGGGATCACCCCCAGAAAGAGACGGCGGAGACGAGGGACCAACGGGGGAGAACAAGGCCTTCAATTCAGCAATTGAGATCATGGGATGTTCAAGAATCTTGGCAAGGACAGTTGGGGTCTTACGACCGAACTCCTCGTTTAGTTTGGACAACTTCTTCTTTGCCTTGGAGTTGTAAAGAGGAGTCTCTTTCCTGCCCAGGCCCTAGGCAGAATAAGCATAGCCATCCTTCAACCCCGCTTGATAGCCAACATCCCTATAGGCCCTGTAAATCTCCTCCAAACCATTCTTAAAGTCTTCTGATTGAGCAACAGCGGTCAGGAAGGCTCCAAAACCTTCAGTGATCAACCAGTGCTTCTCCCCAGCCAACCGTTGGTTGTCATCTGAAGTTATCCCATAATCTGCATACATAGTGTTAAGCTGCTCCTGAGAAACAGAGCCAACCTCCTTCATATGCTTCAGCTCAGCAGCAAGCTCCTCCTTCTCCGCAATCAACGATGACATCTCCTGCTCCCAGGCCCGCTCCTTCCTCTCAAGGATAGCTCCAGCTCCCTAGACAAAGAACCAATGAATATGGCAGTATGTGTATATAAAAAAAAGGGGAGGGAGGGGGGGGGAGAAGATTATGCACCTTCTCCTCCTGTAGCCTCCTCTCAGCATCAACTACTTGGCCTCTAAGCCCAGCAACAACCGACTGGGAAGCCTTAAGCTCAGCCTTGAGTCCCTCGTTTGCTTTCCTCAAATCGTCAATCCTTTGCAGCATCCCAGCACCCCTAAAGAAGCTTTCACACAAAGACATGTTGTACTGATCTTCAAAGAGATCATCCCTCATGGCAGAATTTACAAATTTATGGGGGGGGGGGGGACAGCATGACTCAGAAAATCTCTGGCTGCTTCAGGAGTCCCTATCACGGAAGAACTAGTTACCTTCCACTTGGGAACATAAGAGGTAGGGATGGCATCAGCAAACAGAGGGGCAATGGGGGATCGACAAGCAAGGCCCTCCTGAAAAGTAGGATTGCTAGTCCCAGTAGCACGTAACGAAGAAAGTTCATAAGCCGAAGAGAATCGAGCTACCCCCACCTCAGAGGCCTTGTCCCGGATGCGGGAAGAAGAAGGACCAGTTGGAATTTCTATAGGCTCCCGGGAACTCCCCTAAAAAACAAGAAGAAGGGACAGTCAGGAAAGACACAAAAAGAAAGGAGAGGAAAAGAAATAACTTACCAGTAATGGGGCACTCACTAAGCTTGAGGACTTTAAGTGCTTGGACAAAGAACCTTTGACCCCGGCAGGAGGAAGGTCAGAAACAGCCTTGGAAGAAGGAGGTTTTTGCCCACTAGCACTCCGAAGCCTCTGATGAATATTGCGAGGTGCAGGAGCCGGATGAGGACTGACAGACTTTCTCTTACGAACCAACTGTATCTCCACTTCTTCATCGTCACTCTGACCGGAGGGATGAACAGGAGGAGGGTCAGGAGAACTTTCCTCTCCGCCAGAAAGATCCTCCTCAGATCCACCCAGGGCAACAGAACCCCCTGCCTGAACGGATCCCCCCGCAGCCTGTGCCTCTGCATTTAGCCAGGGATCGATCTCATTATCAACCACATATTTCACATCCTTGGAATCACCTTGAAGAAGCCACCACAAAGTTATCTCTACACAAGACACCAAAGATGACTACGGGTCCCCAAAAGCATGAAGGAAAAAAGAAAATGACCATAAGAAACAAACATAGAACAAAAAGTACCTTTCTTGCCAAAGAAGGCTCTTGGACGAACTGGGTAGGAAGGACTCAAACCACCCATAGCAAGCATCCCTTCCGAAAAGGTAAAAGCCCTTGTCGGATTATCACACATTCTTTTCCACTGGACAGTCTCACTCGCAGAAAGGGTAGGGACCACATCCTCAATGGCAGCGTCAAGATCTTTGGGAACAGGGGACTCCGGTAACATAGCCGCAGAAACAAATATGAACCTGCACTTCCAGTCTTTCGGGTAGGTCGAAGTTGGCATAAAGTTATAACAGGGCCTCGAAACATTGTTTTGACGCTTAGCGAATGTGAACCAATCACCATCGGAAATCAGCCGATAAAACATGCAGAACAACGGAACAGAGGGTTCCCCCGAGATCGCGGCACAGGACAGTTCAAAGTGGACTACCCTCATGAACCCCAAAGGGTGAATCTGCGAGAAATGCACGCCAAAGTGACGGAGTAGGGAGATCTTGAAGGCAGAAAGGGGGTATCGGACCCCACAGGAAGAAAAGGCAAGGGTATAGATGGGTATTCTATCCGGCGTACATTCTGCCGATTCGTTGGGGCCGGGTAAAGAAGGGGAAAATTGATCTGAAATGTTGTAAGCTTCGACAAAGGTTTTCAGATCCTTCATCGTTAGGACAAACCTTATTGATGACCGGCCACCGCGGCTCATGGTTGAGAAGAATGGTGAATGAGGGAGAATAGTTGCAGAGAAAGAAAGAAGATGGAAAGGTTTGAATGAGAAATCAGAGGAAATTAAAGGATGTATTTAAAGAAGATAACTGCTGATGTACAAGTAACTGTCACATCAGCAGTCCTCTCAAAATTCAAAAATGGGCACGTGCAACTAGGGGGTTAACTCCCGCTACAGTTGAATCGGCGATGCAATGATGAATCAAAACTGCAAATAGCAACTGATCAGGAGTGGGCCCACCCAAAGAGAAACCGCCTCTCTTAAGCGGTTGTAATTCAGCCCCGGATCATGAGCCTCGGGTCTCAGAACCAGGGACTAAAGATGACTTAACGACGGGCCTGTGTGGGAGCCCACATTGCCCGCTTTGGGCCTTTCTCTTTGGAAGCCCAAAAATACTAAAAGGCCCATAAACGAACTATCCTTGCTCACCAAGGTCCCTTATAAATTTAAGCGGGAAAACAGCTAAGAGGTTGCAGGATCATTTAATGTCTGATAGGAGAGGCATTCGGTCACTATCACGGTACTTGCCCGGCGATGCATTAATGAAGACGGACATCACACCGTTGGGGGTCAGACACGTGTCTGACCTTCCCAAGGTAATATAGTTACCGTTAGATAGTATGGGAAGATCTCTCTTGAAGATAAGGGAATGCTATTATATAAGAGGACACAAGGATGAGGCAAAGGCAGGTATTATCATCTCCGGCCACTATTCTCATTAACTACTCTCATTTATTTCCCTCGTTAACTCCGACCAAGATTCCTTGTATTTACTACACACAACACATTAATTAGATTCACACCAAGATAGGAACTCTCTGGTGAATATCTTCATCGGAAAACGTTCCTCTTCCTTATCCGGCAAGCTTACTTACTCTCACGCCGGAGCTTGGTCACGGATCCCCCTCCCGGGGTCCTCCGTGGCGAGGCTAACGGTTTATTATTTTGTAGCCAATAAGGACAGGAGCTCTCTACGTCAAGAAGACCCAACGGACGTCATTCGGAGGTTGGGTATTCGACAAGATTGATGGTAGCGGTGTTGACTGTGAACGGTGGTCGGAGGTGAGAAAGTGGCGAAGTAGTGGTGGTGAAAATTAGATTTTATAAACATCACCAAAATCTAAATGAACTTGTTATACGAATTTTTTATACGAATTTTTATCAAGAAAATTCAAACCAACATAAAGAAGAAATAGAAAAATGATAAGAATCAACTTGTGAGAAAGGGACCTACATCTAACACCCCCCAAACACCGATAACCACACATCCTCCACCCCTAAACCTCATCCTCTCAACTCTAAACGATTATTTGAATTGATAAATAGTTTAATAAAATATATTTTATCGGTAATGTTCACATATTTTTAAGAAACATTTTGTTTTACGAGTGAGTAAGTGGTAAGATTATTTATTGTTAAGAAGGGTGGAGATACAATAGGAAGTTTATTTGGCTAGGAAGGATAGGAAGTGATCTTGACCATCCATTAAGTTAATCAAGGGCTAAGATTAAATCAGGAAAATTGAAAGGAAGAAAAGAGGCGCGTAAGTTTGTTCAAGGGCATTCTAGTCAATCCAAGCCAATAGTTTCTCTCTCCTCCAATTCCCCCCCATTTTTTAAACGTTAATAACTCTTTTATACGACATTATTTTTTTATAAAAATTGCACAAAAAAACGAGCGTTTTTTATCTTTAAAACGAGTATACTATTGCTATATTTTAAAAAAAAAAAAATTAAAATCCAGTTGCGTAAAACGCAATAGAAAACCACCAGTTACGTAAAACGCAATGAAAAAAAAAACCTAAAAAATGACATTTTTCTAAAACGCAATGCACCAAAAACACTAAGAAATGACTTATTTGTAAAACGCAATGGCCAGAAAACACACAGAAATGTCTTATTTGTAAAACGCAATGGCCAGAAAACACATAAAAATGTGTTTTACCTAAAACGCAATGCACCAAAAACACAAAGAAATGTCTTATTTGTAAAACGCAATGGCCAGAAAACACATAAAAAAGTGTTTTACCTAAAACGCAATGCACCAAAAACACAAAGAAATGTCTTATATGTAAAACGCAATGCCCAGAAAACACTTAAAAATGACTCATTCTAAAACGTAATGGACTGAAAACACCTAAAAAATGTGTTTTACCTAAATGAGCCAATTTATGGAAAATTAATTTTTCTGATGCGTTTTTAGTACAACAATTTAATCGAAAAAAATTGCGTTTTTTCAACCCCAGCCAGGGGCTCTGCCCCTTGGACCCCGCTACCAGGGGTTGCCGCCCCCGGACCCCCGCAAAGATCGTAAAACGCAATGACTAAATCAAAAACCCAGATCATAAAAATGAAATTAAAGAATTTCTTACATGGATCGAAGCCGATTTCTTCATCAATTGACAAACTTTGAATGAAAGAAACACTTATCAACGCTCGAATCGAACGAATCGAGTGATTATCTCCAAAATCATCGGAAAAAACGAGATTTTTTATGAAATTAAACTGGGTTTTCTTCAAAAAAAAGCTGAAGAACACGTTGATCGGGTTCTGAATCATTGATTGGTGATGAAAATCGCACTATAATGTAGTGATTATTGAGATAGAAAGTGAAGAAATAGTTGAAGATGGTGGGTTTTGAAAATGGTGGGTTTTTGAATTTACTGGGTTTTGAAAAAGGAAGAAGAAGGAGTTGGATTGACTAAAATACCCTTTCTCTTTATTTTAAAATTTGCCACATGTCATAATCATATGGCTTCCTATTCTTCCTAGCGAAAATTAACTTCCTATTTGATCTTTTCCCAATTTTGTTAAGAAAACACAAAAATATGTAATTTTCTCTAACCGTAACACGTAAAAGTTTACATTGGACATATGACCTTAGAGTTTAAAGCAATGTTTTAAAACCCGGTTTAAACCGGCCGATAGTACCGGTTGAACCGTCTGATACATCTAGTTAAACCGCCCGATACACCTGATTAGTTTCTGAGCCCAATCTAATACGCTATAAAAACTATATTTTAAAACATTGGTTTAAAGATAAAACCTAAAACCTGACTTTGTCAAAGTTTACATCGGACATATAGCCTTAGACCGTGGGGTATGGTGGGGCAGGGGTTTGGGGCGTGGCCCGACACGTGGCTTGGCTGAGCTTCGCTGGGCTGACCCATATTGAAGACCGTATGGTGGGGCAGGGGTTTGGGACGGGGCTAGCCCAAAACCTCCATATTTATATTTTTTATAAACTAATTTATATTTTTTAATAATGTTTTTTTAAAAAAATTACATAAAAAAATTCCTAGTGCTTGGAATATTTTTTCTTTAGAATAAACTTTCATTTTGCTCCCTGTGGTTTGGTCATTTTAACGGTTTTCCTCCAATAGTTTAAAAATAGTCATTTTCCTCTTTGATCTTTCGAGTTTGTCGCCAATTTGCTCCCTAATCTTTCGAGTTTGTCGCCAGTTTCCTCCCTGATGGAGTTAGAGGCAGGGAGCAAAATGACGATAAGTTAGAAAAATCAGGGAGGAAAATGGCTATCTTTAAACTACTGGGGCAAAACCGTTAAAATGACCAAATCACAGGGAGCAAAATGGAAGTTTACTCTTTATCTCTTCTCTCGTGCTTGGTATGCCCACGGATTGTTCGGGTCAAAACCACGATTTTGAGGATTCATTTTTCGTATTGTAGTTGGATGAGATTTTTTTTTAAAATAAGATAGAGATGATTATAGAAGAGGTGGGGTAGTTGTGGTAAAAAAATGAATAGAAGTGTGAGTATTTATAGTGAAAAAATAATTTTTTTAGAGTAAACTTCCGTTTTGCTCCCTGTGGTTTGGTCACTTTAACGGTTTTGCCCTAAACCTTTAAAAATAGCCATTTTACTCCCTGATGTTTTGGTTTTGTTGCCAGTTTGCTCCCTGCGGGGAGCAAAATGGAAAAAACAAACAATTTGGATGGAGTTAGAGGCGGGGAGCAAACTGGCAAAAAAACTGAAACATCAGGGAGTAAAATGGTTATTTTTAAAGGTTTGGAGCAAAACCGTTAAAGTGACCAAACCACAGGGAGCAAAACGAAAGTTTACTCTTTTTTTTAAACACATAGCCGTTGGCCAACGGCTAGCCCAAACGGCTACTTTTCTTGGCCAATGAGATCCCGCCATGTCATCTTGATAGCCCCGCCCAACACCCGGGCTGAAACCCCCCGTCCAAGGGGCCACGCCGAAGCCCAAGCCCACCCGGGATGGTGACTTGGATGTTTATACCCAACCCACACCACAACCCCGCCCCATACCCATAGTCTTAGAGTTTACAGATAAAACCTGAAACCTGATTATTCGTATCGGTAAAAACGTAAAAAAATATGTTTTTTGTTTCTTGCTATATTTACGTGTTAAATATTGATGGTGATTCACACCCTTTATTTTATGATTTATGCACTCTATAAAAAAATACAGATATTTTAATTATGGTTAAAAAAAAATAAGATTGTACTTATAATTGATAAAAACATGAATGCATTTTATTATCGGGGAGAGTATCAAATAGAAAGTTTATTTTAGTTAGAAAGGATAAAAGCAATAAGATTATGATATGTGTCAAAATTAAAAATAAAAAAGGACGGATATTTTAGTCAATTTTATCCAATATTCTCCATTTTTTCTCTATGTAACTTCAAAACCCATCATATTCAACCTTTTCTTCACTTTCTATCTCAATAATCACTACATTATAGTGTGATTTTCGTCACCAATCAATGATTCAAAAACCCAATCAACGTGTTCTTCAACTTTTTAGAAGAAACCCAGTTTAATTTCATAAAATATCTCATTTTTTCTTGTGATTTTGAAGCGAATCACTCGACTCGTTCGATTCGATCGCTGATAAGTGTTTCTAACATTCAAATTTCGTCAATCGGTAAAGAAATCTGAAGAAATCGGCTTCGATCTATGTAAGAAATTTTTGAAAATTGCATTTTTACGATCTGGGTTTTTGAGTTGAGTCATTGCGTTTTACAAAGTAATCTTGGCGGAGGTCCGGGGGCAGCGCCCCTGGGAGCATGGTCCAACGGGCGGCAGCCCCTAGATGGGGTCGAGCTAAATTCGTAGACAGTTTTTAATCTCCTACTTCCTGGTTCAGACAACTCACAGACAAAACATACCCTGGTTCAATGCGTTTTAGAAAAACACATTTTGAAGCGTTTTTAGTCCATTGCGTTTTAGAGAGAACACTTTCTTTTGTGTTTTTAGGCCATTGCGTTTTAGAAAAAAAAGACATTTTTATGTGTTTTTTGGTCCATTGCGTTTTAGAAAAACACATTTTGAAGTGTTTTTAGTCCATTGCGTTTTAGGTAAAACATATTTTTATGTGTTTTCAGTCCATTGCGTTTTAGAAAGAACACTTTCTTTTGTGTTTTTAGGTCATTGCGTTTTAGAAATAAGGCATTTTTATGTGTTTTCTGGCCATTACGTTTTAGAAAAACACATTTTTAAGTGTTTTTAGTCCATTGCGTTTTAGGTAAAAACACATTTTTATGTGTTTTCAGTCCATGCGTTTTAAAAAGAACAATTTCTTTTGTGTTTTTAGGCTATTGCGTTTTATAAAAAAAGACATTTTTATGTGTTTTTTGGTCCATTGCATTTTAGAAAAACACATTTTGAAGTGTTTTTAGTCAATTGCGTTTTAGGTAAAACACATTTTTATGTGTTTTCAGTCCATTTCGTTTTAGAAAAAACACTTTCTTTTGTGTTTTTAGGCCATTGCGTTTTAGAAATAAGATATTTCTTTGTGTTTTTAGTGAATTGCGTTTTAGAAAAAGTCATTTTTTACGCTTTTTGTCAATTGCGTTTTATGCAACTAGGTTTTCGAAGAAAGCCATTATTAATGCTAAATAACCATGGTGTTGATTATGTCTAGATTTTATACTTTTGCTTATGCTGTTAACTTAAACCTACGTTTTCAAAGATCTAAAACTATTATCACTCTTCATGTTGAATGTGGCAGTTAAACGTTTTACAATTAATTTGAAATGGTTCAACATGATTGATGGCTTGATTCTGGTGTGTCACGCGCCTCGCGATAAAGCCCTGCATGTGAAAATTTGAGGGTGTGACATTTAATGATGTCATCGTAGGTCTTTTGAACTTTACTAAAGTTATTTTTCTATTTTTTTCTCTTATGTTTCGTTTTAAATTTGGCGAGCTAACACTTCGCAATTCATGTACGTGGTTCAACGTTTTAAGTCTATGTCTTGTTCGATTAATACAGTCCCCTCACAACGCACAGGTCCTAAAAACTCGTATATTTATAAAAGCTAACACACATATATAAATTATCAATTGGAGACATGCTTAATTTAATAAAAAAGACAACTTATCAGGTGTTTAAGTTATGTATCAAAAATAAATTAGATATCTAAATTACGTGTCAAGCAATTAAAAGAAAATATCTCTATGTTAGATGTTATAAAAAAAACATTTTGTTACTCTAGTCTTAGGATCCTGTAAAAAAAATATTTTTCGTAAGAAGTGTGAAAAAAACATAAAAATTCATATGTAGACATTATGTTTTGGACTTATGCATAATGTTTTGTGTTGTTTTGAGAAGAAAAACACTAAATATAACAATTTAAGACACAATGTAATGAATTTTAGGCTTAAAACTTAAAACACCATGCCAAGAACGTTAAGTAGTGTGTTTTAAGTGTTAAATAGTGTTTTTAAATTTCACGTCCATAATATATTGCATTGTGTCTTAAATTGTTATGTTTGTTGTTTTTCTTGCTAAAACAACCCAAAACGTCATGCATAAGTTCAAAAAATGATGTCTACATGTTAATTTCTATGCCTTCTCACACTTCTCATAAAAAAATCTTTTTTTACAGGAACCTCACCTGTTACTCTATATGTATATTGTGTGGAACATTATATTCTCCTATCTTCCTTTGATTAGCTAACTTCTTAAAATTAATAATCTAATCCTTTGATTAGCTAACTTCTTAAAATTAATAATCTAATGTTACAGTGCTATAATATTTGCTATAAAAAAATAATATGAGTTTAAATTCTTAAAAGTATAAGACAAGCATATTTATGCGTATTTAAAAAAAAAACTTCCAAAAGTTTCATAAAATACTAACAAATTTTTATATTTAAAAATCTAGCACATAAAACTTCTAATGTATAAATGATGATATGACATGTATTCGTACTATTCTTTTTTTTTTCTTTTCTTTTATCCACATGTCTTCGTATTGTTGATTGTTTAAATAATTAAATATTAGGTTTATATATGTTAGATGTAATTTTCTTTAAAGATATATATGGTATACACGTAAAGATGGAGAGATTTAGACGTTTGTTTGAGCTTTAACCGGAAATGAACTCACACAAACATCCGACACAACATGTTGTACATACAAAATTCTTTTTATATAATGGACATGTGCTGCATGTATGCATCAACGCTATGTTTATTCGATTTAGTACATTTTTCTGTACTTGATACATTGCATATTGTTTTGATTTGAGCGTTATTTCATCATCCAGTGTGTTACATTGTTATTGAATCAAACGTAAGACGCATAATCCTAGCTGGATAAATACGTGAGAAAATCCTATCATATGTCAAGATGTTTAGTTGATACCTAGCTGGATAAATACATCACATAATACTATTAGTACCTTTGCTAAAACACATTTTGAGCATTCAAAATGTCATGCTGAAGATTAAATTTATAATTTTATCATCTGCATTAACAAATTATTTTAGAGCGGATTGTATTTTTTTTTCTTTTTTGTAATTAGCCATATAATTTAACTCTTACCGTATAAAATAACACAAACATCATAAAATACAGTGAATTAATTTGAGAAGCTCGAAGTAACTCAAGACTCAAATGTATATAGGGCTGACATATCATGCCAGACACGCCCTGTTAAGACACGAACACGATAAGACATGAATACGGCACGAAATCTTATTATATTGGTTTTTTTTTTCCAAACACGAACACGAACCTGATAATAAATAGGTTACACGAACACGACATGTTAAGACACAAAAAAACTTAGCAGCGTATCATACGACCTGTTAAGACATGAACACGTCCCTTTAAGACACGAACACACCCTGAAGGGGTGGAGTGTGGATGCCTGTCGTGGAGACGTTGAGAGAGAGAGAGAGAGATGCGGCTACACGCTGCGATATTTGATGTTTCAAAAGTAGGGTTATGTTTTTTCCTTTGTTCAGGTCGCGTAAATCAAAAACCCCACCCCACTTACTAAGTTTTTAAATAAAAGTTATTAACATGTCTTCACAGTTGCTTAACATGTTAACGAGGTTTTAACCTGTGTAGACATGAAAATTAACATGTCCTATCGTGTCGATCTGTTTCAAACACGAAACCTGTTAAGAATTAAACAAAGGGTTAAACACAAACATGTTAACGCCGTGTCGTTTCGTGTCATGTTTTTGTGCCCGTGTCTAAAATTGCCAGCCCTAAATGTATTTATTAATTTCATCAATAATTTAGTAGAAGTAAATGACTAATTAACACAAAAAATCCAATATTTAGTTAAATATAAAATAAAAATGTTCATGGGTGATTTACTCTGTATTCTCGTATGATTCGAAACAATGCATAGTATATATTGTATTAAAAAACATTATTTACTTTTGGACAGTCAACAAGATGAAATTAGTTTTTGACACGAATGAGCTATAAAGTTAGGTGAAGTAGAAGGATGATTTGATATTAACTTGTAGACAACCATCGGATCAAAAGGTGTATATTAGAAGGCTCTTTACCAATTAACACTTAACTAGAATTGAGACCCGCCGCAATGCGACGGGGATTCTTTAGTTATAACTAAGTCGACCTAGGACCCGCACGTTATGTTAAACCTGTCAAACGGGAAAAAAAAATAGACGATGTAAAAACGTTCACACATACACGCACGTTGCGTCGTGTTAACTCGCAAAATTTAGAAAGAAACGTAAAAACGTTAAACCAAAGACGCACGTTACGATGTGTTAAGTCACAAAATTTAGAACCAAGCATAAATCGGAAAATGAAAACTATAAAGGATCAAAGTTGAAACTAAAAAAAAGTTGTGAGGATAGATTGCAAAAGATAAAAGTTTTGGGTTAAAAGTAAAAAAAAAAAAAAACAAATAGTTTTGGGTTAAAAGTAATTTATGAAATACTTTTGAATGAAAAGTAAAAAAAATCAATTTTTTTTTGGAAACCCCTAAAGCCAAGGTTACGACAACAATATGCATAACCATTTTTTCTTTGGAAAACCCCAAAGCACACCCCGCGTTGTGGCGGGGTGTAAGACGGTGTCAAATAGTACTAATGTCACACAACCGTAATCGACCACCAACACTGACTCGACCTAGGATCTGCGTGTTGCGACGAACCTATCAAACATGAAAAAATAGAGATAAGAACGTTGAACCACACATGCACGTTGTGCCGTGTTAACATGCAAAATTTGAAACAAAACATAAAAAGTTGAACCACACTCGTACGTTGCGTCGTATTAACTCGAAAAATTTAGAACTATACGTAACGAAACGTAAAAACGTTAAACCAACGAAAAGTATAATTGATAAAAGTTATGAAGTTAAATTGCAAATAATGAAAAGTTTTGAGTTAAAGTTAAAAAACAAATTTTGTAGGGTTAAAATTGCAAAAGGTAAAAACCTTTGGGTTAAACCTAAAAAATCAAGTTTTTTTTTGAAAAATCCCCAAAACACAACTTACAAGTATTTATGCATAAAAAAGTTACTTATTTATATATGGAATAATAACATATCATTATAAATCATTTAAAAAGAGTTGATAAGTCTCTAGATACAAATGATGTAAAACGTCACAAATCACACATTTAATATTTACAACTTATCATCTCATTTTCTACAGGGGTTAGTAATTTAAGGGTGTTAAATAAGTTGTGTTTGTGGGTTGACAGGTTAAACTAGACGCAAATCCGAAAATTTTGATATGAACCTTAAAATCATGTTAGATGCACGAATTCGAACACCATTTTTTAACATGTGGGGGTATTAATTACATAGTTAGTCCCTATGGTTTACACAAACTAACAATCTGAGGTACTAATAGTTTAAAATCACTTCTGGGGTACTAACTTTCCATTTTTTAACATGTGGGGTATTAATTACATAGTTATTCCCTGTGGTTTACACAAACTAACAATCCAATGTACTAATATTTAACCAGGGAATTAACGTTAATACGCCCACATGTTAAAAAATGGAAATCTAGTACCCTAAGAAGTGATTTTAAACTATTAATACCTTAGATTGTTACTTTGTGTAAACCACAGAGACTAACTATGTAATTAACTCTTTTTTTAACTTACAATAAAAATGTGAGAGTTATTGGATTTTAATAATACTAAGTTTCACCGGTTGGCCGATAATAATCTCAACTTTAAAAATTCCCTATAAGGATCCCAACTTGTAAGCATTTGGCCGTCATCGATCCTTTTCTAAAATATAAGAATTTGATCTCCTCAATAAATTCAAGTGCACTTGTAGCCTCCTTAATAGATTCAAGTGCACTGCAGTTAGAAATGGATCAACGGGGTCCAAATTTTTATAAGTTGGGATCGTTTGAGTGAATTTTTAAAGTTGCGATTATTATCGGCCAACGGGTGAAACTTAGGATTATTAAAATCCAATAACCCAAAACGGGATATATGGGTAAACCCGTGAACTCGTAAATTTGACCGGACCTGATCCACTTAGCTAAACGTGTTTACGGGCTTCACACGAACTAACGCAAACAGTTTATACTAAAATTGAACATGTAAATTTCATGCGAGTCTCGTGTATTGTCATAATTCACACCCCTAGATAATATTCATTAATTGTAAAACTTATATTAATGCTAATGTATTCTTTTCTTATTAAACAGAAAAGGTATTATAATGACAATGAACAAATTTTAATTAAATTAACTTAAGCTAATCTTGTAAATCCGTATGTAAATACATATTACATGTGAAAGAAGTTATTATTTAAATTTTATTGCTAGTACAACAATTTTAAACTATTGCTTATTTATAAAATTTTATTGCTAGCCCATTTTGCACCTGTGGTTGTTGCGACTTTCTTTGACACGTTGGTTAGGTGGCTTGGTTTTTGCCTCTTTTATGTTAGTCCTACTTGAAGAACCCATATGTGTTGGTAACTTTGTACGGGATGTAAAGTTTCTTTTAGTAAACCAAACTTTATAAACCAGACACCCGTTTAGCAAATCACTAACAAGGGCGAAAGAAAAGAACAATTATATGAAAGGAGCGAATTTTTTCAACCACTCAATCCACCCGATCTTATATTTTCTAAATCAACTAAAAGACCACAGAAAAAACATAGATATAATATTGTCGAGCAGAAACTCTTCGTCACCATTGTATCGACCAAAGATAATTATCATTTCGAGCCCTTCAAATGCTCCACCATACTGAAAAGATTATAGCTTCAATGATTGTCGTCTTCGGATTAGGAAAATGACTTGACTCAAACAAGAGATAATCGTACAAGGAGATCTAGAAACCGGAAAAGCTATATCTAACCGCATCTCAATATCATTCGAAACACGATACGCATCTCAATACTCCCCCAAAACATGATCTCAAGTCTCCGCCCGTCAGTGGCGAAGCTTGACGTTTTCGACCGGGGGGGGGGGTCGAAAATATATATACCAAAAAGTTTCTATAGAACCGGGGAGTCGAAAACGTATATGCCCAAAAATTTCTATACGAAAACTACATATATAATACTAGTGATCGAAAAGTTCGGGGGGGGGGTCGGGCGCCCCTCCCGGCCCCTTCAAAGCTGCGCCAATGCCGCCCGTAATGAGCAAAACGGACACCAGATAGAAGGAATCTTAACCCTTTTTTTTACTCATGTTAAATCTAGTACTCCACATATCAATAGTCATCTTTTAATTAAAAGTTACAATACATCTATTATCTATTATAACTAATAAATGAAAGTTATTTGGGCCACGTGTCACTTGATTAGGGCATCCTCAATTCCCTTTTCCCGCCCAACAGTACCACTCCTCTAAAAAACCCTAAAATCTTCTCCTTCACTTCACTTCTCCTTCTCCTGTACTCCTATTTTTTCTTTCTCGCGCTTCTTTTTCAAACCCTCATCTTCTTCCTCTCTCTCTTTCTTCCCTAGAATTTCATACTCTTGAAGAAACACTATGTAGTTTAGGGTTAGATCTGACAAACTCATTGAGTTTGGGGGACGAAAGAGAGTGACGATGGTGATGATTTGGTTACAAACTTCTATGTGACACTGGATGATCGGACAAGATCGGAATCAACTGTATACATCTCCTTCGATTGGTGGCTAGAGATGCTTTGCAGAGAGATGATGTTAAACATCTAGGGTTTGGGAGTATAGATGGATTCATCGCTGTGGTGGTACACACTCATGTTCTTCAAGTTAAAGGTTATCACAGTATGTTTGTTCTCCTTTCATTAAGGTAATTTCGTTTCCATATTTACAAAATTAGGGCTAATTTTAACACTACCAAGTTAAAGGTTATCATAGTATGTTTGTTCTTGTGGTATCTACCCAGTTCTTTCGAGTGGTAAATCACTTATGAGATGTATTGTGGTTAAGTTTGATCTGTTTATGTGAACAGTTATTTTGATCTGGAAATGGTATTTATAGCCATTTTAACGATTTCTCAAAATGAATTGTGTTGTGTTGTGTTGAGTTTAATCTGTTTTTGTGAACGGTCATTTTGATTTGGATCTGGTAATTATAGTGTTTTCATCATTTTTATGAGATGAATTAAGTTTGATCTATTTTTGTGAACGAGTATTATGATCTGGATCTGGTAATTAGAGCAGTTTCAACGATTTTATGAGATGAATTGTGTTGTGGTTAAGTTTGTGAGTGGGAACAGGATAATTGGGTTCCAGCTTACTACGCGTTGGCGATTCTTACAAGTTACAATGTTGTGGTCTGCTGGTGCAATGGTGGATGCACAACTTTATGTAATCAGTGAGACTATAGCTCAGTGATACTTCTCCATAGACGATCCGAGGGTCAAACATCATATGATGTTCTCAAAGGTTTATTTTCTTGCAGTTTATAGGTTCTACACAATCATATGTAGAAGGGATGCTATAAAGATAATATCTTTGTTCATTTATTGTATGCTTTTTATAGACATATTTGGCCTGTTCTCAGGAACAATACATTTTTTTAGGACTATTGATTGTTGTTGTACGAATAGTGCGCAGGGCAGTTGTTACTGCAGCGAACGAAGATGCAAGTGGGTTGATCATCGTCGTTTTTAAATGCTATGTCAATGCCCTATTATGGAGATAATTTCAACTTCATTCATGTTTGCCTTGTACGTGTGCTTGGTGTTGTTGGGAACATGTAATGCATGACAACTTCTGAATTGGGTTTAGATTATCTATAAATATTCACCATGCATTCTGCATATTAGTTATCATTTCTCTTTGTACACAACTTGGTATATCTTAGTTTTTTTGTGGCACTATGCATAAAGTGATCTCAATATGAGTTATTACTATTGTAAAATTATATATTAATATGTACAAAACTCATCATGTGTTTTGGTTCCTGGCAGATTTGGTGATTGTGGTGTAAACAAAATGATACTAGCTACCAAGTATGCCGACGAGAACAAAGTTCCATATCTTGGCATTTGCTTAGGTACACAGGTTTCTATTATTGAGATTTCTAGATCTGTAAGTTATTAAATGATAATTATTCTTAATTTAACCAATTTATTCAGATCTTGGGCTAGAAAGGGGCAAGGTCAATCCAACGTGTTACCCAACTCACCAGTTTTGTCACATTTAAAACCTATGCACTCCTTGAGGTTTAAACTCCGTATTTCTAGGTATTGACAGGATTTCAGCAACCTGTTTGACCTGTTTGAATCATTGTTTGACAGGTTTAAACTTTGTTATTAATTTTGATTTGTTATTCTCGAATTGAACTTAGACGCCATCGTCTCAACCTTTGATTCACCAAAAGAGAAACAAGAGTTTCTTCTCATGTCCTCGTAAGCTTGATTTGACTTTTTTCTGCTTGTGAATTTCCTGATTTTTTTAAATATATATATATATATATATATATATATATATATGTATATATATATATATATATATGTGTGTGTGTGTGTGTGTTTCAGGTGTCTGGACTCTATTTTACATGCTAAACATAAAAGCATTTTAGAGGAAATGCGAGCAGATTATGATCTTACTCATGCTGCTGCTAATTAGTATCATCAACGTCATCACTTTGACGAGGAGGATGACTTTTTGGGAATGGAAGATATGTCCGTTGACACCCGTTTTCAGCGTGCTTTCATTCAACTACTTTACAATGCTCAATTTGAAGAGCTGTCAGCTGCTGATTTAATGTTAACGTCAGCATTAAATACTGATTATCTCCTCACTCTGCCCGTCTACGTTGATTGGAAGAAAGCGTCCGAGTCTAAAGCAATCATTTTCAGGTGAGAATTCTATCATTCATTCTACATGTTCTGACTTGATTTCAGTGTTGACCCATGTATCCTACAGGAGGGGATACGCCACAGAGAGATAGAAGGGTCTACTAATTGTCGAAAAACTGGATTACTTGCAGTCCAAGCTTCTGCAAGCACTTTTCTCCAGTATCTCTGAGCCGTTAGGGAGATGGTTTGCTGAGGTAATTGCTTAAGATTGATTACAACATTCGAAGTTTGGTTGTTTAATTAAAATGCTTTGCTTTGTTGTGAGTGACAGGCGTTAGAACGTACCATTGAAGGACAAGAAGATGCTGCTGAGGTATGGATGAAATGGATCAAGGAATTCCCTGTTTTCAGGAAATCTGACATGCTTGAACAACCTCTGAGTAGTGATGATATGTTCAGTGTTAATCAACTATTAGATGAAGATCTTCCCATATGGCTTGCTGCGCAGAGGGCTGTAGCTCGTTATGAAGGGATTTTGTCATTAGCCGGACCCCGTGGCATGCTTCTAAGGAAGTTGCTGACGTGGACAGGTCTTGTACCCTCCATGCCACAAAAGATATACAACCTTGAAGAAGATATCACTGCATCTGAACCCTATTTAAGGTTACTCTCACTTCCTTTGTTGTTTTGGTTTTAATGCTGCCTTGAAAAGATAGTAACATGATTTTTGATATGCAGCATCAAGCTGTTTTGAGGGTGTTTGGGATTTCTTATACCTGCACTTGCCATTTTTGTCGAAAGTAGGCCTTTTCGGCGATTTGAATGATGCAGGATTTCTTATACCTGCACTTGCCATTTCAAACACTGTTTTAACCCAAAAGTGGTTTCAAAACACTGTTTTAACCCAAAACAGTGGTTTCAAAACATTGTTTTAACCCCAAACAATGGATTGGTATAATTTTTCTTTTGTTTAATAGGGTAGCATCTCAAAGGAAACGGGAACAACTCAGAATCTTATACAAAAAGATCGTCATCTGCTGAAATTAATGATTTTGACTGATGAATGAGGGTTTTTATTAATGTGTTGATGATCAGTCTTTTTTGTTAGGGTTTTTTCCACTCAATTTGGTAATTTAATGCAAGCTCTGGAGTGCGTCGCTGATGTTAAAAAGGTATAATTTCTATTTTTTAATATTAATGTTTATTTTATAAGTTGGTGAAGTGGGTTTTGTATGGGAACCATGGGACGGGCCTTTTTTAGTTTTTCGTCTTCCATACCAAATGGATATGGTGGCATTCTTTGGATGCAAAGGTCAATTGCTTTTGGTTTTTGTTAGTTAGTTGTAAAAAATCTTGCTTACCCAATCTATGTTTAGGTTAACGATATTGCACTTTCGTGTTCTATTGTTATACTCTGATGTGGAACACTTTAAGGAAAATGTGTAACATGAAAATTTAGGCAATTGGAAAGGTTGGTTCCTGATGTGGAACACTTTAAGGAGAATGTGTAACTTTCATCTTCAGCCGATTGGAAGCACCCTTTCTAAGGTATCCCTCTTTTAAAAATCTTGAATGTGTAAATTTTTAACTTTCTTATTAGTTATCGTTTTTTTGTTTTTTTTTATAAATTATAGTTGTGTACCCTCAAAACGAGTCTACCGAACACCTTTTGTATTTTTATCAATGATCAGTTTTTTCTTAATTTAGAAGGTTTGTTGATTTTCAGGTTTTCAAGAAATTTTGGAGTGGAGAAATATGATCCAACAAACGAGGAGTTCGATCCAAACAGGCATAATGCAGTGTTTCAAGTGCCAGATAATACCAAGGCTCCCGATACTGTTGCGGTTGTTCTTAAGGTAAAAAAAACCAAAATTTTTCCTATGGTTTTGGTTGTGACCTGATGCATACCCGTACTTGACCATGTTTCTCTTTTGGTTTTGCAGGAAGGATACACGCTCCATGATCGAATAATACGACCTGCTGAAGTTGGTGTGATCATAAAGGCAGAATAAAGTAATAGATGTTGGATCGATAGTGTTGCCTCATAGTGATACTGTTCGAGGATTTTTTTACAACGTTTTGTCGTGTTAGGACCAGGATAAACTCCGAGGGAAAAAGTATTTTAAGTTTTTTTATTTGCTTCATTTTTGTATCAACTGTAATAAAACATGATTACGTCAAGTCTCCCGAAACATCAGTTCGTCGCATAGAGTATAGATATCTTTTCCAGCTTAGAATGTGATGCCGCTGGTTTGGTTTAAAGTTTTAATATGTCATACTTCTTTTTCTATGATCTAATTTATATATTAATTAGATATAGTTTTTAATATAAAAATTTTCTCAAGCCCGGGAAGCAATCCCGGGTAATAACCTAGTACTTGTATATATAAAAAGACAATGGCAAATGGCAATTAGGGTATTCAAGTTCATATTTCATACATACTTGTATATATAAGACTGGAGGGTATGGAGAGCCTCATCCCCAAGGGGATGGGCCGCCACGTCACCGCCACGTAAGCGTGACCTAAAGGGGATGGACCTAGAGGGTGGGGTGGGGGATGAACCCCTTTATGTATGTATGTATGTATGTATGTATGTATGTATGTATGTATGTATGTATGTATGTATGTATGTATGTATGTATGTATGTATGTATGTATGTATGTATGTATGTATGTATGTATGTATGTATGTATGTATGTATGTATGTATGTATGTATGTATGTATGTATGTATGTATGTATGTATGTATGTATGTATGTATGTATGTATGTATGTATGTATGTATGTATGTATGTATGTATGTATGTATGTATGTATGTATGTATGTATGTATGTATGTATGTATGTATAGGTTTATGTGAGAGGAGGTGGCCCGTCGTCAGCGGCCTTGGGGAGACGGAGAAGCCGGGACAAGGAGAAGGCGGCGGTGTGGGGGTGCGGCGCCGGGCCAAGTCCGGCCCCCATACCCTCCAGTCTAATAATTAAGGAAGCATGCATGTACTTGTCTTGCTTTCATGTGCTTTTGATGCAAGCTACTGAGTTCAGATGTGGTCCTGTTGAGGGCTAGTAATTGGATGCTGAGTTCTGATGTAGGCCATATACCGATTCGAGTATTACTGAACTTGCCTTCATTTTGGTCCACTAGTTATGGGTCGATTTTTGTGTAGAAATTAATTTTTTGTGACTTTTTTACATATAAAACTAATCGCTTCCCCCTTTATTATTTTTTTTGTAGTTCGAATGAACACCCCCCCCCCCCCCCCCCCCAAACACACACATATAAATGTATATCAACATTTAAAAATAATTTCTATTTATCACACCGCAGCCTTATAACCTTTCAAAGTGGAGGTCATTGGTTGGAGTCTCGTCTAGAGCAAAATTGCCTTGGATTGAGCCATTGGTTTAATCACAATTGGCCTTCGAGCATGGGTTTCCTCCGGAATTGTGGCGCCCGGGTTACCAGTGGGGTTTGCGTTCGAGAGTATGGGTGTCCTTTTGCCGTTGGATTTACCCAGGTGGCTAAGCTTTTGTTGGCGGTTAATTATTATTTTTTTGGTTATACTTATCACTAACTTTACAAAACAGTGATAAACATAACTCTATAAATATCTATCATTCTATTCAATCAATAAATATTTGGTTGCATTAATGAATAGCTCAAATTGTTAGGCTGGAAAAGTATGACATGAAAGAGTCGTGATAGCATAGGTGTCCCATGACAAAACGTGTTAAATGATAATGCTATCACTTTCACTTGTCTTCAACACTCCTTTTCCGACCATGTTATTCAATGTTAGTCCCTATTCCAATAGTTTCACCTAATCAATATGGATAACATGTTGAAAGCAAGTTTCTTGTCCGTTTGATTTGCTTGGTAATTTTATCACTTGTCTAACAACGTACACTTTTATTTTAAACGAACAAAGTATACATTTTCTTTTCTCTTACTTATATTAGATGACGAGTTATGCCACTTTTGCCATACGATGTCTTACCAAGTAATTGGAAGACGAGTTATGTCACAATTTTGCCACTAGGTAACTAAAAAAGTGTGTTAAATATGTATATACTAACCTTCAACGTGCATACAAAGCAAAGCGCAAATATTAGTTATTATGACCGCACGCGCACCCGGGGGGTGGGGGAGGGGCTCGATCTAATCATGTTTTCTGTCGTGTCTCTTCTTGGTCGGATGAACAATAATGTCATACAAAATTAGGCCTTTAGGTGCATACAAAGCAAAGCGTAAATATTAGTTATCATGACTCGAGCACTCCTATCATCGCGGGGGAGGGGTTTCCTCTAATCTTGTTGTGTGTCGTGTCTCTTCTCGGATGAACAACAATGTCAGTATGTCAGTTCTAATCATTTTTTGTTAGGATTTTACATCTATCTCTCTATGTACATGTTTGTGTGTATTTTGATTTATTTAGTTTTCACCTCTTCAAAAGCAATAGCTCGGCATATTTTCTGAATTATAGAGGTGTAAATAAAACCGGCCCAATTGAAAGGGCTTATAGTCCGCTAGAAGATTAGGGCCCATTTTGTGTTGAAAAAATATAGGGCCTTGAAAAAAATTGGGCCTAATTGACTTTTCTACTTGAAGTTGAAGCCTTGAAGGTGTTCTATTTTAAAATCAGGGCCCACTTTTTTTGTTTAAAGAAATACGGGGCCCAACCAGACTTCTCTACTTAAAGGTGTTCCTAAAGATGAGAAAAATACCAGAGTCCGACAGGTATATTTGAAACCCGAAGTATTTGGGACAGGTATACCTGATATCTGACGGGTATTGAGTTGGGTATGGGCACGGAAAAAGGTATTTCACGGGTATGAAACGGGTATGAGATTAGATCCGACCCGATTATTCGAAATATACACCCTTAAGTTTTATATTTATTTTTGTAACTATTGTTAAGTAATGTTTCAGTCTTGTAACGTTGTTATTTGAAAACTAAACTTTTCATTTGAATATACATTTTGATGACATTATTCATAATTATATGTTACGAAATACAAAATTATTTTTTAAGATTATTAATATAATATATTACATTTTTAAATATATCAAATATAATTATGACTATGATGATATGTATGATATTTATCATAATTTAATATATTATATAAAATTTTAAGACATAAAATTATAAAAAAAAATAAAAATATATGAAAATTCCAACGGGTATACTCGATACATGCCGGTATGGCGGAGTAAATGCCCGCTAAATACCCGATAGGTAATAGGTCGAGTATGAGACAAGATTTTATATCTGGGTATAAGTATGATATTAGTCATACCCGACTCATTGCCGTTCAATTTTCTTATTTGGACCCGAACCGCTCTTTTTCTACTGGAAGAGCAAAAGCCAGTTTTGACTTTCTTTGACTTCAAATTTGATTAGTATGTTAACATATCTTAAAAAAGAAACATTTAATACACCACGTTACGGTCCACAACCCAAAAGACGATGAACATGGTTCAGTAAATACAAAACAAAAAACACCCAAACTTGCTATAAACTACTCTAACAAAGAGCTCCTAATCACTCTAATTATATCCGTAAGCGAAACAAGCCCCTCGAGCAGCCCGTTACGGTCCACAACCCAAACACGATGAACATGGTTCGCCACCAACTTATCGACCACTTCACCTAGTCGTGATTCACCGTAGCAAATCACAAGCTCCCTCGGGCTCGACCCTGCCATATTAGCCGACACGGACAACAAGCTCGTCGTGTATTCCATCACACTTGCCGGCAAAAAAGATTGCAACTGAGAAACCGGGCACCCTCTCAAATCCGTAGCCGAAAATGTACCGATCACTTTCCTCCCTTTTCCCTACAAGAAATATCCGACACACAACCGTTATTTAAAAACAAAACCCGTAATCTATAGAATTTTGTAGAGTATACGGTTTTTTACATTTACGAGTAGCGAGTGATCTTCGGTTGTGGGATTTGTAGATTCAATGATAGGGACGGCGTTAAGAGAGCCGGCTCTCATTGACTTGATGGCATCTATGACTTTGGTGTGATTAGTGACGCCAAAGACGGGTTCGACTACTACAGACAGTTCGTGCACGGTTTGGTTGAGTATATGTTTGAGTTCGGGTTCGTGTCCTTTTAAGAACTTGATGAGGTCCATTTGTGTGACCATTCGGTATGTCGAGGCCGACTCAACGAGCTCTACTCCGGCTACGTTCTCCATGTTGCTATCCAGTGGTACTAATGCGCGATGAATTCCTTTGCTAAACACCTCCATACAGTCTAGAATGCTGCATAAATATAACAAAACAGATAGAAAACTACCATTTGTATATGTTCCTTCTAGTGATGGTATTTCCATAATATAAAGGAAAAATTACAAGTTTTGTTCTTTATCTTAATACCACTTATCAGACGGTGTCCTTTTTAAGGAATTTTGACAAGTTTTGCCCTTTACAAGGAATTTTATTGCACGTTTTGTCCTTTAGGCTTAACCCAGTTAGATTTATTGCATTGTGTTGTTGTACCCAAGCATAGGGTGTTTTTCCAAAAAAAAAAATTGTGATTTTCCACTTTTAACCCAAAAGTTTTCATCTTTGTATTTTAACCCTCTTAATTTGTTTACTTTTAACCCAAACTTTATATTACTCATGATTCACTTTCTACTCTATTTCTTAACTAAAAAACTAAACTAAAAAATTGTTAAAAATTCAAAATTTTTTGTTACGAACTATTTAATACTTGCTTTATATCACTCATGGTTCACTTTCGTACTCTATTTCTTAACTAAAAAACTAAACTAAAATATTGTTAAAAAATTCAAAATTTATTGTTACAAACTATTTAAATTTATTTTATTTCACTCAAAATTCACTTTCGTACTTTATTTCTTAACTAAAAATGTTAACTACAATATTGTTATAAATTTAAAAATCTTTGTTACTAACTATTTAATATTTATTTTAGTTCACTCCGTAGTTTATATCTTAATCAAAAAGGTTAACTAAAATATTGTAAAAAAAATTTAAAAATATATGTTACTAACTATTTAATATTTAATTTGTTTCACTCAAGAATCACTTTCGTATTCTATTTCTTAACTAAAATATATTGTTATAAATTAAAAAATCTTTGTTACGAACTATTTAATACTCATTTTATATGTAATACACTGGTTTCTAACCTAAAATTTACCTGGTGCAAGGGTTAAGCGTCCAAAGGCTAAGACTCTCAAGACAATGACCGATAACCGACGAAACCGGAACCGCCATCCTCTCCTCCATATCCAACCCCTCATCGCCGCCATCCGGTTTATCCCCCGCAATATGCGACAATATATCCAACATAGTAACCATCCCTATATAATGTTTCCTCACAACACCCGTATGTTTATCCGACTCTAATATCATAGACCCACCAGCCCCAATCCAATGACCAGGTGGTGCAGCCACCGGCACTGCCACCACCTGGTTCGCCACCAGCGCATTCAACGTGTGCGCCAGGGTGGCTGTGTACGGTACCTCCACTAGCCGCTTAGTGTCGGCTACTAGTTCTTTTACCTTTTTGTCCTTTAGATGTACTTGTGGCTCCATGGTGGGGTGTATGTTGTCGGTTTTCACACCCATCATTGTTGTTTGCATTGTTTAAAGTTTAAGATTGTGTGTTTGAAAGTTGTATGGTATGTAAGTTGGTTTGTGAAGTGATGTTATGTGTTTTAAAGTTGTATGATGACTACGTTAATGTGTTATGGTGTTTGTGTGACACGTGGTGATACTTTGTTTTGATAGTTATCCTGAGGGAGCAGTTGTTGGGTGTTGGGCCGACCTATATCCTTTTTATATTTTAACTAGAAAACGTATTGGGGTGGGTCGAAATCTAAACTGACTCGAATTTATTCCGTATAACAAAGGCGTATTATATTTACCCGATTTGTTTCTGAACAAAACTTACGTCAAAACGTAGATAAGTTGAAAACATGTATAAAAACAAGCACGAAAACGTATTATATTTGATCCGACTTATTTGCGAAAGAAATTTACGTCAAAACGTTAACCAACTTGAACTTATAGCGACACGTACATAAAAATAAGTACGTAAGAGAATTATGTTTTTTAAGATAAAAATGGTACGACGTGTTGCGGGCATCGAAACGTAAACTACTTCGAATTTATACCATCTAATGAAAACATATCATATTTGACCCGACCAGTTTTAAAACAAAATATATATGTCAAAACGTAGACTAATGGAAAACGTACATAAAAAAAAGCACAAATACGTATTATATCTGAGCCTACCCATTTCCAAAAAAAAAAAATTAAGTGGAAATCTAAATCAACTTGAATTTACACTGACACGTACATAAAAAATAAACACGTAAACTTGATTACATAGTCTTTACAATATTGAGATGTGAAATTCATTTCAAAGTCTTTACATTATTGAGGCGTTGTAAGTACTAATACTAATGTTGAAAGGTAAAAGTGAGAAGATGTAACTTGTGATTGCAATTATCACGGGTGGATATAGCGTGTAAACAGGGGTAGCCCTGCTACCCCTTGACGCTCCAGCGGTAGTGTAATTTTTGGAAAAAATTGGCGTTTTTCGATTTTGTTACCTTTTTTTGAAACATTGCCCTTGTAAGGATTATCTAGATACGCCACTGTCCCTTGGGATAAAGGTAAGACTTGTCTACATCTCACCCTATCCAGACCCTACCAGTAGTTTGGCTATAGGTGAGATTATACTGGGTACGTTTGTTGTTGTTGTTACTGTTTAGCTTAAATCAAGTTGTATTCTTTCTTTGGTCATTGGTCTTCTAAGCTCTCACTTTTATGGAAATTGTTTATTTTCTATGGGCATATATGTATCTATGTACTTTAACAGTTTATTTCAGAGTTTAGATTGTAAATATATAAAAGTAAAACCGTTTACTAGGGGTGTTCATCGGTTCGGTTTATGGTTTATTTGGTTTGTTCGGTTCGATTAATTCGGTTTTCAAAATTTTGTACCTCAAACCAAAAACCAAACCAAACCAAATAAGGAATATGCAAACCGATCCAAACCAAACCAAATTCAATTCGGTTTGGTTTCGGTTAGAAACCAAATAAACCAAATCTAACCAAATTGTACTTAAGTACTTTTTTTCCTAATTTATATTTATGTTTGTATTCCAACTTCCGAACATCACAACTACTTTACACCTAACAATATATGAATACAAGAAAGTTTCATTGCGAAATAAAACAAACACATCTATAAAGTAGTACTAAACACAACCACAAAGTTAAAGTTTCAAAACATAGATCATAGAAACTATTGGATGACTTAAAGAGTGGTTTTGAGTTGGGCTTTTAGATTTACCTTTGGTATTTTGGGCTGCATAAAAAATAACTATTTTGGGCTAATAAATTGTATATGATTTATAAAATATTATTATTTTTATTTAATAATTAATTAAGTTAAATGGTTTATTCGGTTATCCAAATAAACCGAATAAACCAAATAAAATAAAATGTAGATCCATAAACCGAACCAAAAAACATATTCACAATTCGATTTCGGTTAGAAACCAAACCAAAAGCCGAATTCGTTATTCGGGTCGTTTTATTTGGTTACGGTTATGGTTCGGTTTACGGTTTTTATTTGGTTACGGTTTTTTCTGAACATCCCTACCGTTTACCACTCGTTATAGGCCATGTTTTGATAAAACCGAGTTAAACAAATGACACTGGGCCTCTGGGGTCTGGACTCTGGAAAGTCCAAACACATATCTATGGTTAATTGGTTATGCTTACGTATGTTTTAGCAGTATTCAAAACACTATTGTTTATGTAAATGTGAAAAACCTTTTCTTTGTTAAATCAATCTGTTTACTACTCGCGATATACGATGAGAATTCGATTGTTATCAATTTGTTCGTTACGGAACTATTACTCGCTGTAGCAATAGATAGAAAAAACCTTAAAAAAATCATGATATGCCAAAAAGTATATCGACGAATATGTAATATTGCCTTAGACAATATGTGGTGTTCCGATCACGGCCCCAAAAACCTTATACAAATCTCATCCTCAATCTCACAGCCAACACCTCTCTCCTTCAAGGACCATCCGTGATTCCGTGTACACAAAACTTCCTCTAGGAACCAATGACCTCTCTCTTCCATATCAATCTTCCCTCCACGTCGTCGGTGTTGTAGGGTTAACGGACATCCTTGCAAATGCTCTTATTGGAAACTGGATAGTCATAAGGGATGTATATTAATAATTTAACATCGACGTTAATAATTAAATATTGTCTATTTTGGGATATTTTTTAATTGCAATCATCCACTGATGTATTGCAAAATACATCGGTATTCGCGTCGGTTTTAGTTGTTATTTAGTCAGTTTTAGTGTCGGTTTACTGTAGAATGTATATACTATTGATCTATTCGTGTTTCCAGGTCTTTTCAGTCAAAAGGAGCGTAAACGAGCAGAAATCTGGAATGGCGAAAGGCTAGCACGGAAACCGAGGGAGTCGGGAGCTGAAACGAAGAAAATTTGCAACTCTGGAGCTCCTAGGCGGGCCGCGTTGACTAAACAGGCATACCAAGGCGGGCCGCATTGACTTAAAGAAGAAATTATGGAACAATACCCTCTCGCGCCCCGCGTCAACTTAGACAGAAACATTAGGCGGGCCGCGAGAGATATGTATATCGAATCAGAATTTGAAATCCTAGGCGACCCGTGAAAGATCAAGCCAATACTCCACGCGGGCCGCCTAAAGAAGCTGTGTCGGCAGAATTATGAGGATTGCATGGCAAGTTAGGGTTTGTGGTTATATATGAAGATATACGCGTACACAGCCGATTATTGACGAACTAGGGCAACTTTGGGGCTGTTTTGGCTGCTGATTGAGGGCTGTGATCGTGTCGGAAGCATACCGGAAGCGTGGAATCATCGGGAAAGCATTCTTGAGCATTCGGGAGTGAAGATTCGGGTTCTACATACCTATTTCTTGCATTCTTTGTTTGTTTAGACTTTGTTATCGATGAATTCAGTTGATACTATGTTATTGATATTGTTTTTGATTATGTTTCTCGGCTAAAAACCACAAACTACCTAGGTGATGACTATGGCATGACAAAGATTGGATTTTTATATGATTATTGATGTGATTGTGATTTTTCTTGCATTGTAAACACTATGATAGTTTGTCTTGGTGCGTTTGTATGCTTGTGATTTCTTATTTATCGTTTATTTGTTCCATTCAATTCTTGGTGACGGTCTTTATCACGGAATAGAGTTGAATTAGGGTTTTTGACTTAGGTGAGTGTCTATATCACATAATAGGTCATTAATTCTCTAGGGTGAAAAGTGCACTAGTAACCTTAGGAACAATATTCGGTAATTAATTAAAATCAAGTGTGCTGCTAGACTCGTCGCGGAAAGGCTCGAGGATATTGGTAGGTCTAGGAGTAGTTATAAGGAATTAACCACCCATTGTCTATCAAGCCAAGTTTAAACCCATAGTTGCTTTAGACGTTCGCGCGGCAAAGTAGAGCGTCTTACATAAGCACTTTCAAGAAACTAGAGGACGGACAAGAAATCTAGAAAACCGGTAATTTAACAACCTCTAGGGAATCTTAGTGTGCTCTTGAGAGGGATTAGGGGTCCTTAGATTTCCCTAGAGGTGAGAATTTTAAGATCCCGGTTCCACACCACATCATTATCATTTAGGAATCCATTCTGAGTTTAGCCTGCGTCTAGCCTAGGTAGTCTTCATTCCCACTGATCAGACCCTTCGTTTTAGTTCGTGTCTAGCTTTCTAGTATTATTTTATTATTTTACTTAGGATTTTTAGAAACCCCCCCAAATTAATAAACAATTTAGTATGTCGTGTCAGTCCGAGTCTAGATAGAGTCGTAGCGTAGTCAGTAGAGTCTCGTGGGTTCGATACTCGGACTTACTTTAGCTTTACTACATTCTATCGGTTCACTTGCCGATTGTGTGTTTAGGGTTTAGGTCGAGTCTTAGTTTATAAATTTAAAACTTAGAGAGTCTAGAATTAGGGTATTTTAGTTAGTTTTATTTGACCCATTTTCAGCACATCAAGTTTTTGGCGCCGTTGCCGGGGACTCTTGGCGATTGCGCTGATTACTTTGTTTGGACTTACTTGACATATTACGTGCTATTTTGTTTCTTTGTTTGAGTCGTAGGTGTCTAAGTATTTTAGTGTCTTTTTATAGTTAGTCGAGTCGTTTAGTAGAGTCGTCTTACTTGTTTGTTTTCGGTTTTTGCAGTGGATGCCCCATACGCGCTCGCAGGGACCGCCGCCGTTGCCGCTTGCACTCAGGTCTTCCCTCTCGTCATCTACGTCTGAGGTACGTGCTTCTAGCTCTACTTCATTTTCTCAGTCCACCCCAGTTTTCGATCTTACACCAAAATCTTCACCCCACAATTCCCCACCACCCTCCCGTCCACCTAGTCCACCACCCGTAGCTCACATGGCCCGTAGGACAGTTTACGACCAGGCTACCACCGGCTTCGCCGGTGGTAATTCCCCCATCACCCTTCCTGAGATCCCGAACGATCGGTCTTGGCAGATACCATCCTATATTATGACCGCCATCACAAATTCCTGCCAGTTCCATGGTCGTGACGACGAGGATGCCCCCGCCCATATCAATCGCATCACTCGTCTCTGCAGCACCTTCTCCATTGAGGGTGTCAATCTTGATGCTAGGTATCTTCAGGTTTTTCCGTTCTCACTTGCTGGACGCGCAGCCGTCTGGTTCGATTCCCAGCCTGCTGGCACTTTCCGTACTTGGGCAGGCCTTCGCGATGCATTCTTAGCCAAATATTTTCCGCCAGCCAAGGCATCTCGCCTTCGTGACCAGATTCACTCATTTCGTATGGAGCCAGATGAGCCGTATCATCTGGCTTGGGAGTGTTTTCAGACCCTGATCACCCGTTGTTCTCAGCATGGTCTATCTGATTGGGCGTTAGTGGAGAAGTTCTACAATGGACTTACTCCAGAGATTAGGGCTCGTTTCGACACCTCAGCAGGAGGGCAGCTTATGGGGAAGAAGACAGTTGCAGAGTGCAACGATTTGTTTGAGAGTTTTGCCCACTCCGATATGGACTACAGCACTACCAGCAGGACTTCCATTCCTGTGCGTACCACCTCGGCCGGTCGAGGGGTAAACCAAGTTAGCTTGGATTCATCGGTAGCTGCTGCAGTCGAGAGGGCGAAGGAGGAGATTAGACAGGAGATGAGGCAGGAGTTGAGTGAGATAAAGAAGAAGGTCGATAGGTGTGAGGTTTGTAGAGGAGGTCACGACACCATAGATTGCCCCACGCTCACTCTTGAGCAAGTAGAGTATATAGCTGGTCAGCCTAGGGGTCCCACGAATCCGTTCAATAATTCTAGTTCCAACTGGCGAGGTAGTGGTAATTCGAGTGGGTATCGTTCGTCTGGAAACCCTCCTGGGTTTTCATCTGGTCAGTATCAGAGTAGAGGGCCCGGTATTTACACGCAGTCTAGTTCAGGGCAGTTTAGTGGGTCGGGGTCTAGTGGTCAGTTTTCGAATAGGGGACCGCCTCAGGAGAGTCAGGGTGGTGCGAAAGCCCCTGAGGTTAGCACGAGTAGGTTAGAGGAGATGTTTGCTCAGATGATGACGCGTAGCGATGCATTCATGAAAAATCAGGAGCAAATCAATAAGAATAATGACCTTCAGTTCAAAAATCAGCAGGCCACCCTCCTCGACCTTCAGAGGACAGTAGGCGGAATTGCTCAGCAGTTACAGGAGCACCCACCGGGTCAGTTTTCGGGAAACACTTTCCCGAATCCAGCGAATCAGTCAGCGAAGGCGATTACGACCCGTAGTGGGAGGAGTGTAGGAGAGGTAGTTAGAGAGAGAGAGCTCGAAGAGGTAGAGGAAGAGGTTGATGAGGAGATCGAGATGGAGGCTCCAGGCAAGGTGCACACGAGGCTAGCCCCAGCAAGTACCGCACACGCCGAGGAGTCACCAGTAGAGCAGAGAGTAGAGAGACAGCCGACGAGAGGTCGGCCGGCACCTGTGATTGATCATTCTCGCCTTCCATTTCCCGCCCGTGCCAGACAGCAGAAATATGCTTAGGAATACGGGAAATTCCTTGAGATGTTTACTCAGTTGAAAATCAATCTTCCGTTCATCGAGGCACTTCAGTCTATGCCTAAATACGCGAAATTTCTTAAGGATCTTTTGAAGCGTAAGGAGAGAATCGGTGAGCTTTCGAATATTCCACTGACAGGGGGTTGTTCTGCGGTAGTCTTGAATAAGCTACCAGAGAAGTTGACTGACCCCGGCACATTCACGATTCCATGTTTCTTCGGGGGAGCCGCTACCCCTTCTCACGCCTTAGCCGATTTAGGAGCCAGCATCAATCTGATGCCATTCTCGTTGTATGAGCGTCTTGGTCTAGGAGAGCTTACCCCCACGCGCATGTCATTGTCCTTGGCTGACCGATCAGTCAAGTATCCTCGTGGGGTAGTAGAGAATTTGTTGGTGAAGGTCGATAGGTTTGTGTTCCCAGTAGACTTCGTTGTGCTTGATATGGAGGTCGATGAGAGAGTTCCTATTATTCTAGGCCGTCCATTCCTTCGAACCGCAAAGGCGATCATCGACGTCTTTGACGGTAAGATTTCTCTTCGTGCGGGTGACGAGGTTGTCACATTTGAGATCGATAGAGCGATGCAGCATCCTAGTTGTGGAGATGATGTTAGTGGGCCGTGTCATTCCGTCTATTTTCTTAATTCATTCATGTCTTGTGTCGACACGTGCTTCGAGTACATTAGTGGAGCCGATCTGGTAGGTGAGGGAGTTGTTGACGAGCATTCTGAGGATGAGGTAGAGGAGGTAGAGGAGGAGTGTTTAGATGAGAGCGATGAGGTTAGTACTGAGCCATTAGGGCTAGATGCGATTAGTGATGAGAGTACTCCGGTAGAGATTCCACCGCCCTTAGAACTTAAGGTTCTTCCATCCCATCTCGAGTACGCGTTCTTAGGAGAGAAGCCTGATATGCCTGTCATCATTTCGTCGAAGTTGACAGAGGAGGAGAAGTCGAGGTTGATTGAGGTGCTTAGAGAGCACAGTGATGCGATTGCATGGAGGCTATCCGATATCAAGGGCATCAGCCCTACCTTTTGCACGCATCGCATTCTGATGGAGGACGTTTTCAAGCCTGTAGTGCAGCCACAGCGTCGGTTGAATCCGAATATGCAGGAGGTAGTGAAGAAAGAGGTGATGAAGTTGTTAGCGTCTGGGTTGATCTATCCCATTTCTGATTCCGCTTGGGTGAGTCCTACGCAGGTTGTCCCGAAGAAAGGGGGGATGACGGTTGTTCTGAATTCGAAGAATGAGCTTATTCCGTCTCGCACTGTTACGGGTTGGCGTGTATGCATTGACTATCGAAAGTTAAATGACGCCACTCGTAAAGATCATTTTCCGCTCCCATTCATTGATCAGATGCTTGAGCGTCTCGCGGGTCAGCAGTTCTATTGCTTTCTCGACGGGTTTTCGGGTTATTTCCAGATTCCTATTGCACCAGAGGATCAGGAGAAAACCACTTTTACATGTCCATATGGCACATACGCGTACCGACGCATGCCGTTTGGATTATGTAACGCTCCTGCTACATTTCAGCGTTGTATGATCGCGATCTTTCAGGATATGGTCGAGAGTTCGATGGAGGTGTTTATGGATGATTTCTCAGTGTACGGTAATTCTTTCGATCAGTGTCTAGCGAATCTTGAGAGGATGCTGAAGAGATGTGTGGAGACGAAGTTGATGCTGAACTGGGAGAAGTGTCACTTCATGGTGACTGAGGGGATTGTGCTAGGGCACAAGATTTCGCGAGCAGGTATTGAGGTTGACAGAGCGAAGATAGATACGATTAGCCAGCTTCCTCCGCCGACTAGTGTCAAGTCGGTTCGTAGTTTTCTCGGTCATGCGGGATTTTATAGGCGCTTCATTAGGGATTTTTCCAAAATCACTCGCCCCATGACGCGATTATTGGAGAAGGACGTTCCTTTCGTCTTTGATGAGGAGTGCCTTCGAGCGTTTGAGTTTCTGAAGGAGAGGTTAGTGAGTGCACCGATCCTCGTGTCGCCTGACTGGAGCTTACCATTCGAGCTGATGTGCGACGCGAGTAACTACGCAGTTGGTGCGGTGTTAGGGCAGAGACGGGAGAAGCATTTTCACCCGATTTACTACGCGAGTAAAACGCTAAATGATGCCCAGGAAAATTACACTACCACGGAGAAGGAGTTGTTGGCGGTGGTGTTCGCGTTCGATAAATTCCGATCATATCTCGTTCTTTCGAAAACCGTCGTGTTCACTGATCATTCTGCTCTGCGTCACTTGTTTCAGAAAAAGGACGCGAAGCCGCGTCTTATACGATGGATTCTGCTTCTTTCCGAGTTCGACATTGAAATTAAGGATAAGAAGGGGGCAGAAAATGTGGCGGCGGATCACTTGTCTCGCTTAGAGGATCCGAAGCGTGAGGAGATTCGTGAGGAGGCGATAGGAGACAGATTCCCTCACGAGTCTATTGATGCTGTCACGGCAGGAGCCGTAGACCTCCCGTGGTTTAGCGACATAGCCAATTATTTGGCTGACGGGTTTGTGATGGAGAGTTTGAGTTTGCAGGAGAAGCGCAAGTTGACGAGGGACGCTAGGAAGTACATTTGGGACGATCCCTATCTCTTCAGGATAGGCGGTGATCGAGTCTTGAGGAGATGTGTGAGTAGAGAAGAGGGCGAGAGTATCCTGAGGCACGTGCACGAGGGATTGACCGGCGGACACCATGGCGCGCATGCAACCGCGCAAAAGGTGTTTGATTGTGGTTTTTATTGGCCGACAGTAGTAGATGATGCGGCCGAGTTTGTGAGGAAGTGTGACCGGTGTCAGCGAACCGGTAACATCTCATCCAAGGATGAGATGCCCCAGAATCCCATTCAAGTGTTAGAAGTCTTTGACGTTTGGGGCATCGATTTCATGGGACCATTTCCATCTTCGAGTGGAAATCGGTACATCCTCGCTGCGATTGACTACGTTTCGAAGTGGGTGGAAGCTCAAGCTTCGCCTACAAATGATGCACGAGTGGTGGTGAGGTTCTTGAAGAAGTTGTTTACGCGATTCGGTACGCCTAGAGCCATTATTAGCGATCGCGGCACGCATTTTTGCAATGCGGTTATGGAGAAGGCGTTGGAGAGATATGGAGTTACGCACCGCTTGTCCACCGCGTATCATCCACAAACGAGCGGTCAAGTGGAGAACGCGAATCGGGGAGTGAAGCGAATTTTAGAGAAGACGGTAGGAAAGAGTAGGCAAGATTGGTCCGACAAGTTGGACGATGCGTTGTGGGCCTTCCGAACCGCCTACAAGACGCCATTAGGGACGACACCGTTTATGGTCGTCTACGGGAAAGCGTGCCACTTACCGGTCGAGTTAGAGCATCGGGCTCTTTGGGCGCTCAAAACGGTGAATTTAGATTTGACCGAGGCCGCTAGGAGACGGTTTTTCCAACTCCATGAGTTAGAGGCGCTTCGTGACGCCGCGTATGATCGTTCTTGGAGTATCAAGGAGAAGTCGAAAGCGTTGCATGATAGGAAGTTGCGAAAGTTGAAGGAGTTTAAAGTGGGCGATCGGGTGCTATTATTCAATTCGAGGTTGAAATTGATCGCCGGGAAGTTGAAGTCAAGATGGTCCGGGCCGTACGTCGTGAAGGAGGTTTTCCCGTACGGTACCATCGAGTTGTTTGATGAGGAGAGTTCACATGTGTGGAAGGTGAACGGGCATAGGTTGAAGCATTACATAGGAGGTCCCATCGATACCATCGAAGAGGAAACCGTTCCTCTTTCGGACCCGCCTAGCACCGCCCCGTAGGTTCTTGAGTGAAAACTCAAGTGTAGAGTTTGTATTTTTTGCATCATTGTTCGTGTCGAGTCTTTAGTATAGTTTTGTGAGTTTTTGCGTCATTTGCGTCGTTTTGTGTGTCTTTGCGTCGTGTGTGTGTCGTAAGTGTTTTGCAGGATTCATCGCCTTTATCGGAGCCGACATCGATCAACAAACGGTGACGCAGGTACGTTTAACGCTAAAAACTCGGGAATAAATACAGGGGGTAAAAGGGTAATTAAAGGAAACGAAATTTGGCTGAAACATGCTGTTGCTGTTCACCAAACAGCAGTTCTGCACTGTCCATGCGGCCCGTGTAGGGTTATTCCCTAGTTCACGCGGACCGCCTGGACTTATAAAGAATTTCAGCATCATCAAACGCTCGCGACCCGCCTACACTAACTCATATACTTCACACGGGTCGCCTGGGGTTTAAGGAATTCAAAAAAAATAACAAAGCTAAAGCGACCCGCCTCACTGTGACTCGATACTTCATGCGGGTCGCGTAACAGTCACAGTCGGTGTGCCCTTTTCAAAACCCCCAAACCGTGTCATTTGAAACCCTAACCATACTTCCCTTCATCTCCGGCGACTAAAACCCCCATAACCACCATCTTCACCACCGTTCTTCCCCATATCCACCACTACCCACCACCGTTTTCCACCACCCCCACCGACTACACCACCCACTATTACCTCCGGTCACCACCATCTTGTACCCATAACCACCATTCACCGAACTCCACCACTGCCATACATCATCACCATCATTCCGTCCATTTTAACCACCACCTGCCACCACAGTCATCCCGTCACAACCACCATCCATCCACAGCCGTTTACCCACCACGCTTTCCACCGCATCACCACTATTTCAACCACTGTCCACCTTCGCAGCTGATTACCATCGATTTCACCTACAGCACCAACAGTAGTTGAGTTCAGCGTCGTCGGTTACCAGGTATGATTCTTGCACTATGCTTTTGTGTCGAGTCCGTATATTAGGTTATTGTTAGGTGTCGTGTCAGTAGTTAGTCAGTGTTTTGGTCAACGTTAGGTGTCGGGTCTGAAAGTCTTAGTTTAGTCGAGTCATTGTTTACAGGTCCTTATTTGATGTTTGTAGCAGTCACTTATGTGCAGTCCGGTTACTCAGTCAGGACCACAGTTGAGTCGAGTCAGTCGTGTCATAGTGTAGAGAGGGTGCGGGCGGTTCGGGTTGGTTTGTTTGTATTGGTTGATTTGCTTTGAGAGGTGTGCGAACGGGATGCGACATAGAGAAATTAAGGGGGGGTGGTTTTGTCCGCGAATTTTGTGGTCATATTAATTGGCGCGGGCATTCTGTTTAGGATAAGTGTGGGGAGGCGTCGCGCGTTTTTCACATAAAAGCTACACTTTTCACAAACATAACGCGCCTCGCTTCCGTTGTTTCCGCACTTGGGCCATTTTGATATCTCGGCACTTAGGATTGCTCGAGGGCGAGCAAGGTGCCGGGAGGGGGTACAGGTTTTAAATTTTTGTAAAATGAGTCATGAAGTGTCGTAGCGTCTACTTTTGCGTCGTTTAAGGTCCATTAGTGTGTTTCGAGTCATAGTTGCGTCTTGTTAAGTCGTGTCGTGCGCGTACTATTGCACCGCTCGATTTTAGGCCACGTTGCCCGTACTCAATCTCCATTCGGGCGAGGTTGGCCTAGTTTCGGGTTGTTGTGTGATATGCACTTGTATCGAACGACGGCCGCGAACGAAATGCTATACGGCCGTCGCCCGATTGTACAATATTTTAATATTATTTTATTATAGAAAAAAAAATATAAAAACAAAAAATTCCAAAAAAATCAAAAAAATTCAAAAAGACCAAAAATAGCTTGCGATTACTAACGGTTCACCTGTTTTGCATGTTTGTTTGATTCTTTGTGAACAGGATGTCAGGTGAAGGATCATCGTCGGGTACCAAGCGCAAGAGGCGCACTACTCGTTCACAGACGGCTGCACAGGAGCAGCCGGGTGCTCCGGTGCTTCGGGAGATTAGGTATAGGGATGCTGGGACCCCACACGGGCAGAGTGAGAGGCTGGTTGAGAGCCCGTTGCTGCGTTTTGAGGTAGGATCATACGAGTACATGAAATTTGGGGCATTGAAGAAGGTGAGGTTGTTAGAAAGTAGGAGGATTGACTGGGAGTTGGTTAGGAGGTTAGGGCAGGTTGAGAGAGTTCAGGAGCTTCTGGGAGATAAGTTTAGGTGGGCGGTGGAGTGTGAGTGGCCGCAGTATCTAGAGCTGACTATGGAGTTTCACTCCACATTCATTTATAGGCACCCAGGGGGTTCGATCAGCCGGATGTGGTTTCGTTTGCGCTGGGCAAACAGGTTTACAATATGAGTCTGATACAGTTTGCAGAGGCGACAGGGTTGTATTCGGCTGAGGAGGTTGGGTCAGATGAGTTTAGAGGTTTACTGAGGCAGGTGTTGAGAGACCCGGCAGAGGCATGTGTTGTGAAGGAGGATTTAGCACGTTTCTGGCGCACCATTGCTATTTCACCATATTCTAGCAATTTGGTGGCGTCAGACATTAGGGATCCGGTTTATAGGTTCGTGCATAAGATTTTGTGTTCTACGTTGATAGGAAAGCACGAGGGAGATAAGGTGAACCAGCACAGTTTGTTTTGCTTGATGTGCATGGTTGAGAGGCGGCCGGCCAACTTAGCTAGTATTTTGGCGTGGTCCTTGGCGAGGCCGAAGAAGGGCGGTGATACGGCCAGGTTGTATGGTGGGCCGTATATCACCATGTTAGCAGCCAATTTGGGAGTGTTTGCTGAGTTTCCAGCAGATAGGATGACTGCGGGACCCGCTCCATCTCTTGTGGAGTTGAGGAGTCTACAGCTAGCCAGGATTGTCACATTCACTGAGCCGCTAGCATGGACAGAGATTCTGCCAGCACCACCGTCTCCGGATCCGACTGCCGAGGAGGCAGCGACCACTACGATTCCGGAGCGGTACCAGGTGCCACTTCAGCGACATCAGCTCCCAGCACGGGAGTATCCTTTCAGGCAGCCGCGGTCGGAGCCGCTTACTCTAGAGGGTTTGTATGATCGGGTCGAGCAGGTTAGACATGAGATGCAGCTGGGTTTTCAGGGTCTTTATGATTACTTTCAGTTACAGCTACCACCAGCATTGCAGCCACAGCAGGGGGGTCCCGCTGGTGGAGAGGAGGAGCCAGCTGGGGGAGAGCATTCTGGTGGAGATGCATGAGGATGAGCAGCAGTGATTACAGCGGTTATATCTTTTGTTTTATTTTTATGCTGTTTTTGATCCTCGATAGTCGGTTTGTATAAATACGATATATTTGGTTGGTTGGGTTTTTGGGTTGGATGATACTTGTTGGTTGATGCTTCGATGTTTATATTATTTTGGGTTTAGTATGTTTTGAGTGATAGGTTGATTTTGATGCCGCTTCCGTTCGCGTGTCCGAGTTAGTACAGTTTGCTGAGCGCGTTTTGGATTGGAGGGCATGTGTGGTATCGACTGGCATACTGACAGTCTCACATATGATTCAGCTAAGTCGTTCCACTTGTATACTTGTATATTTATTTATTTATTTTTGTTTTTAGGTTTTAGGAGTCAGGTTTACATCCTTGCATTAGGGACAATGCAACATTCAAGTGTGGGGATGGGAACTTTTAGTTAGTGAGTCTTGATTTGAAAAAAAAAATAAATAAATAAAATAAATAGAAAAATATCTTTTGAAATAAGAAGTTTGCAAAATAAAAACGGAAAATGATAGAAAAGTCGGGTTTTTGATCGGGTTCAAATAATAATAATATGAGATAAAATATTCGTGCTTGTGTCTAGTTTGGGATGCGCGGGTAGGCTTGATTCGGTTTCGGGTTCCTTTGATATTAATTATACCTAATTGTCGGTCTACTAGTGGGTTCTCATCTAGGGAAAGTGGGGAAATTGAAACCGCCAATAATAGTATAAGGGATGCCGTTATAAGCTAAGATCGTTAGAGTTTTTGGTCATTATCTCGTTGAAGAAAAAAATAATAAATAAATAAGCGAGCTAGAAACTAAATGAAAGTAGCCATTCTATGTAATCTGTGGTTGGGGATAGCGACTCTACAGCCGGAATACCGCTAGAATGTGTGAAATCGACCTTGCAAAATAAATAAAAAGTACCGAGGCCTATGTAATCTGTGGTTGGGGATAGCGACTCTACAGCCGGAATACCTCTAGGATTAGGGAAAGCAACGTCTACGCTCGTAAATGAAAAAAAAATGAAAAAAAAATGGAAAAATAGATTTGATTTTAAACTCTCTTGATCTTGGTATAAGGCGGTTAGGAAATAACCCAGTGGTGGTTCCTTTTGTCCTATAAGCTTGAGGGGGGAGTAGGTGGACTTGCAATTCGTAGCGTGAGACCCTAGGTGGATTGACCGAACTTGAACCTAAATTGCATGATAAGGGCTTGAAACCGGGTTGGGTTTAAGAGGATCATTATACTTGCAATCGCGGCTAACACGAGTATAGATTTAATAAATTAATCTAAGCTTTTGTCCCGATCGACTATCTTGACTATGATTCCGTTTGCATTATTCTTTTTCGAGGACGAAAAAAAAGATAAGTGTGGGGATATTTGATGTATTGCAAAATACATCGGTATTCGCGTCGGTTTTAGTTGTTATTTAGTCAGTTTTAGTGTCGGTTTACTGTAGAATGTATATACTATTGATCTATTCGTGTTTCCAGGTCTTTTCAGTCAAAAGGAGCGTAAACGAGCAGAAATCTGGAATGGCGAAAGGCTAGCACGGAAACCGAGGGAGTCGGGAGCTGAAACGAAGAAAATTTGCAACTCTGGAGCTCCTAGGCGGGCCGCGTTGACTAAACAGGCATACCAAGGCGGGCCGCATTGACTTAAAGAAGAAATTATGGAACAATACCCTCTCGCGCCCCGCGTCAACTTAGACAGAAACATTAGGCGGGCCGCGAGAGATATGTATATCGAATCAGAATTTGAAATCCTAGGCGACCCGTGAAAGATCAAGCCAATACTCCACGCGGGCCGCCTAAAGAAGCTGTGTCGGCAGAATTATGAGGATTGCATGGCAAGTTAGGGTTTGTGGTTATATATGAAGATATACGCGTACACAGCCGATTATTGACGAACTAGGGCAACTTTGGGGCTGTTTTGGCTGCTGATTGAGGGCTGTGATCGTGTCGGAAGCATACCGGAAGCGTGGAATCATCGGGAAAGCATTCTTGAGCATTCGGGAGTGAAGATTCGGGTTCTACATACCTATTTCTTGCATTCTTTGTTTGTTTAGACTTTGTTATCGATGAATTCAGTTGATACTATGTTATTGATATTGTTTTTGATTATGTTTCTCGGCTAAAAACCACAAACTACCTAGGTGATGACTATGGCATGACAAAGATTGGATTTTTATATGATTATTGATGTGATTGTGATTTTTCTTGCATTGTAAACACTATGATAGTTTGTCTTGGTGCGTTTGTATGCTTGTGATTTCTTATTTATCGTTTATTTGTTCCATTCAATTCTTGGTGACGGTCTTTATCACGGAATAGAGTTGAATTAGGGTTTTTGACTTAGGTGAGTGTCTATATCACATAATAGGTCATTAATTCTCTAGGGTGAAAAGTGCACTAGTAACCTTAGGAACAATATTCGGTAATTAATTAAAATCAAGTGTGCTGCTAGACTCGTCGCGGAAAGGCTCGAGGATATTGGTAGGTCTAGGAGTAGTTATAAGGAATTAACCACCCATTGTCTATCAAGCCAAGTTTAAACCCATAGTTGCTTTAGACGTTCGCGCGGCAAAGTAGAGCGTCTTACATAAGCACTTTCAAGAAACTAGAGGACGGACAAGAAATCTAGAAAACCGGTAATTTAACAACCTCTAGGGAATCTTAGTGTGCTCTTGAGAGGGATTAGGGGTCCTTAGATTTCCCTAGAGGTGAGAATTTTAAGATCCCGGTTCCACACCACATCATTATCATTTAGGAATCCATTCTGAGTTTAGCCTGCGTCTAGCCTAGGTAGTCTTCATTCCCACTGATCAGACCCTTCGTTTTAGTTCGTGTCTAGCTTTCTAGTATTATTTTATTATTTTACTTAGGATTTTTAGAAACCCCCCCAAATTAATAAACAATTTAGTATGTCGTGTCAGTCCGAGTCTAGATAGAGTCGTAGCGTAGTCAGTAGAGTCTCGTGGGTTCGATACTCGGACTTACTTTAGCTTTACTACATTCGATCGGTTCACTTGCCGATTGTGTGTTTAGGGTTTAGGTCGAGTCTTAGTTTATAAATTTAAAACTTAGAGAGTCTAGAATTAGGGTATTTTAGTTAGTTTTATTTGACCCATTTTCAGCACATCATCCACCCTTAATCTTGTCTCCTGAACTATGTGGTTTGGTGTAACAACTCCTATCAAAAAGTCTTAATTATTATTTTAATTATCCAATAGGAAACCCTAATTAAGACACCCAAGTGATTCTGCACAAACCCTAAAATTTTCAGAACAATCAGAATCAGGATCAGGGCCCCTAAAACTCAAGGGGGGGGGGGTAAACCCTAGTTACGATTATCTAAATTATGTGCTGTCAAATTCGAATTTTTCAATTTCATCAACTCAGCAGGCCTAGTCCCACACGTGGCAACCCTATGACCATTAGGTGTCCCTTACGAACCGTAAGGGATAAAAGTTTTACGGTCCGTAAGCATGTCATATTTTGTGCATAAATAGTAGACATTGGGACTTGATTTCTGGCACTAAAACGACGAAGAAATTCGTTATACACACTAAGATATCATAGAAACAGTCCACAACACACACAAATTCACGAAGTGCTGCCGCAAAACAGGGTAATAACTCGATCGCTATTACGATTCAACGTCCGATCGATTGAAACTATCCAACGTATGATTAAGTGCTGCTCAAATTAAGTTTATACTTTGTCATTCGTCGTGATTTCGACTTGAATGTTTGAGTGCTGTCCGAACTCGGGCTATACTCTGTCATTCGTTGTGTCACACCCCGACCGCGTATAACATGCAACCGCGGTGGAAACGTCGGGGAGTGTTGGGACAGAATTAATTGTTTCATAACCATGGAAATTAAAGTTACATTTTATTTATCAAACAAGCGTATTACATTGTCTTTAAATAGGAAATAAAGAGTTTATAACATAATTAAACTAGTCTATCTTTGTTGTATGTCTCTAAGGCACAGGTCCGCCCTAGTATCACAATCATCATCCTAAGCAACAGCTCCTGAAAACACATGTGAAAGTAGGTACGCCAGCATAAAAATGCCTGTGAGATACATAGGTTTTGTGAATATGGGATTCATGACTTGAGTTTAAAGAAAACGTTTAATAACAGTCAATCATGAACCTTGTAAATTGCTTAGTCTTGTAAATCATATGAGAGACGATAAGATCAGATGATATGTATAAATAAAATGTAAGGTTAAATGAGAGTAAAAATGAGTTTGTATAAGATAAGTTTGTTTGTAAGACAATGTCTTGTGAAGAATATGTTATTTGTGAAAAAAGGTAACATATCTATACTGAAATGATTTAAATAATGCTACAATAGGTAATATTATACAAACATTTATATATAGGAAGTACCAGCGGTGTATCCACCATGTTTGTATCATGTTACATACGCCACGTTACTCAAACCATTTACCCAAACCAACCACCATGTAGAGTTCATGTATAAATCAATTGTCAAGTGTTATTGTGTAAACCATATCGAAATGTCTATGTTCAATGTAAACCACCAAATGTGTATATCAATGTCGAAATGTTTATGTTTATTGTAGATCATGTAATGTGTACCCAAAATATATCACGTATAGTAAGTGAAATATATCAACTAAACCATATGTAAAATGCACAAAAACAAGGTATTGAAGTAAAACATGGTTTAAATCAAAGTTATGTTTTGCGGAACAAATGCATGCTGTACTGATACAAACATTTATGCGGTATTGTGAAAATGCATACATCCAAGCCTTGAGACTGTGGCGATAAACCCTTAAACAAATTAAAGGTTTCTCTAAGTTATGTGTATCGAATTCGGTCATTCCTTTCATCCAAACCAACCTAGGATGTCCGGAACGGGAGTTGTCAATTCCTATGGTACCACTACCTACTAACGGGCAGCATGATCGGTGTTAATGAATGTACATTGTATAATTTAAACAAACCAAATGTCATACCAAAATGTAGGCATGTGATGAATAATTGTACTAAGGATGCGCACAATGGGCATACATAGCATAAAATGTAATGTAAAACAATGTACTAAGTACGCACACAATGGGCATACATAGCATAAAAGTCATGTAAATCAATGTGCTAGCATGCTCAGTCAACATACACAACAGAAAATGTAATGTAAATCAATGTACTAAGTATGCTAAGTAAACATACATAGCGAAACAATGTAATGTAAATCATGTACTAATAGTGTACTAATGAGCATAACAAGTACATGATGTGAAAACAGGAAAGCATGAAAGTAACAAGTAGGCACATGTGTTTCACCCCAAAACAGTTTGGAAAACAGTAAAAGAGGGGACTATGTACTCACCTGAGATTGCTTTGAAGTTCTTGTGTAATATTCACACAATGCTAGAGATCACGGAATATCAAACGGCACCTAATAGGTAGCTATATTAATATACCGGACCAAAATCGGAAGATTGGATAGAATGAGGGTTCGTAAACCAAACGAGTATAGAGACTCGTGTAATATGGTTTAACAAAGCCTACATTCTAAAATGAAACCTAACCTAAGTGCTTACGACCCATTACGACCCGTTTAGGTAGCTTATGCTACCTTAACGCGTCGTTCGCGTAGAACACGTTTGGAACGCCTAACATCGTGACCATAAGGTATAACCTCGGAAGGTTACAGCTATGGTCACCTAATGTGTTTGGTCGGATCCTAATGATCGACCAAATGGGTCGGGTTCGAAAGTATAAGCGATTGTTTAGATTGCTTACTTTACGACCCTATATAAGCACTATACTAAAAGTGACGAGCTAAGCATGTTAAAACATGCTTATCTAAGTTTAGAAAACAGGTTTGGTATCAAAACAAACGGTTTTGATACCCACGAGTAGTTTGGTTACAAAATACACAAGAATGCGTATTTTGGCCAAAACTACGACTCGTCACTGAGCCTAGATAACGTGGTAATCAGTAGGTATAGTCACTACGGACTATAACCATCGTGATCACGCTCACGTTATGAAGTTCCAACGAACTTCGTGTTGACCATAAGCTGGTCAACGCGGAAAGTCAAACAAAGTTTGACTTTAGCACTAGAAAGCGATTAAAAGAACGAAAGAACACTTACGAAGGGTCCCCGAAAGCTAAACTTGATCCAGGAGCTCAGGTATGAAGTAATAGCATCAACTTAGAGCTCTTTGATCAGTTTTGTTGGTTTTAACACAAATGGGGGGGGGGGTATTTATAAGAAAAGCAAAACCGTTAGGATCGTTTCTTGAATTTCGTGCCATGATCTCAATCGTACACTTGTCAAGATGTTGTGGTAGCTTAATATGACCTTAACCCCAAAGATGGTGAAGGGGCATTGCCCTTTGGAGTGATTGAAAGGCCAAAATCAGCAAAAAAACGAATTTCTGCATCTGCAGGGCTCACGCGGCCCGCGTCAGCATACAGGCAAAACTCAGGCGGGCCGCCTGGCCTTGTCTGATCTGCACAACTTTCAGAAATGACAGTTTTGGTCCCTGTTGCATATTTAAGCCATTTCCAACACTTCTAAGGCCCGTAAAGCCAACTTTAAGGCCCTAAAATGATGCCTAAACATTGTGGACATGAAACATGCTCAAAAATATTTCGGATGTTGGTTCGTTTGGCCGTACGATCGCGATGTTCGCTTAATTACGACGGAATGCGCATAAGCGCGAAAAACGATCCAAAATGCGTGATGAATGGATTTTTCTCATGCCATACACTAAGGCATAATATAAGGATGCTTACATAAATTTTTGGATGTCCGGATGTATTCAGAACGTAAGTTATGCGCGAAAGTGCAAACTTGTGCACTTTTTGACACTTTTAGTCCCTGAATGACCCAAAAGTTTATTTTAGCACACCGAACCTTTCAAAGCCTATTTCTAAGCTATGTAAAGGATATTTATGGTATGTTTAACTTATGGACATGCTCCGGAATGTTTGTTACATTTCAAATTGGCATACTTTCGCAGTTTGTCAAGTTTAGTCCCTGTAAGCGAATTAACTTGTTTTTGCCATACCAAAGCCTTCAAAACTTATTTCTAAGTTATGTATAGGTTATTTAAAGTATGTTGAGTATATGTTGATGTTCCGGAGTATTTTTCGCATTAACTTGAGTACGTTTACGCACCAGTTTGCGTATAATTCTCCAGAAAGCGATGTAGAGTTTAAAATCGAACAAAAGTCAAAACATGAAAAATGTAAAACACAACCAATCAAACATTGGGATCAAATAACATTGTTTTATTGATAATTGAACTGTTCATAATGATTTCGAGCATAAATGTTACACGTTGTGAATCCGTTGAATTGTTAAGTATTGCACTTTGTTAATCGTTGTGAGGGTTTAATCTCGTGAATTGTCGTAACTGCTGTATTAGTTACTAACCCAGTTTGTGTGCATTGTTATTAAAATTAGGTTAAACAAGGCTAAATCAGTAGGCTTATACACTACTCGTTAAATCTGCAATGTGAGTCATTCTCTTTTTATCAACTGTTTTACAATACTCCAAATTATTTTCAAAAGTTATAATTACAGGGACTAAGTCGCGGATATCTTGAATCACTGGCTAGTGGGGTATTGTGCACATTACTAATTTTCTCCCAGTTAGGTTCATTGACCTACTAGGGATAATCATCAGTATTTGGGTTCATTGACCTAATAGTGGTATGACCATCGTCACCATTGTGACATGTCACCATTGTGACACGGCGCCAGATGAAAATAAGATATAAGCCATTGTAATCGCTCTTATGCTGTAATTAATAACTATGCATCATTTTATGTAAATAGAATGATTCACTCAGTATTTCCCGCTGACAAAACCTTTTTCAAACATGTTTCAGGTGATCTGTTATGATCCAGGAAAAGTGCCGTGAAGCACTACAAGCTTAAGAAAGTGGCTCAGGATAAAATAAAGAAACATGTTTTGTAAAATAAAAGATTTCTTCGTGAAATCAAATGATTGTAAATTACCGGGGTTTTATCCCGAGTTGTGAAATAAAATAATCGGGAAATATTTCAGTTTTAAAAAGATCCTGATAATAAACTTCCGCTGTTAAACTCAATTAATTAAATACCACGGGATTTATGTCCCGCGGCTCCTGAAACGGGTCAAACCGGGTCGGGGGCCATGACATTTGGTTATTCTTGCCTTGGGTAAGTAAAAAAAAACTCCAGTTAGGGGTTGTTTGGTAGCCTCTGAATGGTCATTAAGAGGCTACCTCTTAATGGAACCACTAAGAATTTTACCAATGAGAAGGTAGAAGAATGTGACATGTAATGATTTACCATTCAGAGGTTTTAAACCATTAATAGGTAGCATCTGAATGGTCATTAAGAGGCTATCAAACAGCCCTTAATAAATTGGCACAGTTACTTCAAAAGTCACAGCCAAATAATAAAAAAAAAACTTTTTCAAATATTTGCTTAATGGAACCATTAATTTTAGACAAAACTGCAGAAAACAACCTTTATTTTTGTCTCAAACTGCACTATGTACCTTTCACTATGAAATCGGCAAAAACTAACCTTTATGTTTATGTTTTATTACACCCTATAATCTTTAGCACTAACCACGTCAAAAAATTCAGTAAATAGACTCACATCCCTTACACGTGATGGCATTTAAGTCTTTTATTTTTAAATTAAAACAATACTTTTTTTATTAATAAAAACCCACATGCACCCCACCCTCACCCTACCTTCCTCGCCCTTTATCTCACTCTTTCTTTTTCTCTTTCTCTCCTTAAAGAAAACCCAAATTCACAATCATCTCTATATTCTTTCTCTGCGAAGACACAGTTCGTGAAACGTGGACACACTCAATCCTTGTAAAACTAACAATCATACAAATATAAATTATCAATAAAATCAATATGCAATCAGAGAATTTATAGTAAACATCACCATACCACCTCAACGAACCAGCGGAAGATTATGGTTCACTGGTTCAGGAGCAGATCGGAAGAGAAAGAGATAAAGAGCGATGGTGATCGTGGTGTTAGTCGTGGCCTCCGGTCAGCCGCCATATTTCTAATTTCGATTGTAATCGCAAAGCACTATCGAGCTTCAATCTGCAACCAATACCACCGCTGTAACCAATATCATCGCCGCCCACCACCACCAACGAAACCATAGGTCATCACCTACCGCTGCCCATCACCACCAACGAAACCATAGCTTATCACCTACCGGTACCGCCAATCATCTCCACCTAATCGCCGCCTTCCTTTCAATTTGAGGACCGAATCGACTGGGTTTTGCTACTTGAACCAAACACTTAAAACTAGGTTTTGCTATGAACAACTGAATTGACTTGATTTTGACTAATTGATCCAAACACTTAAAACAAATTTGTATGGAGATGACAAATAATGCTTGATTATGATTTAATTGGGTGATGGATGGAGAAACTGGTTGTCGAATTGTTTATGGTGGTTACTGGAGATGAAGATGGAGGCTCATGGTGGGTTTTGTGGGTTTTTTAAATATATATTAAAAAAGGATTAAAAAAAAAAAACCAAAATACCCTCGCATGATTGCATGCGAGGGTGGTTAAAAGGAAAAATAAACGTTATTTGTGTTAAAGGTTGACCCTTGTATCAAAACATGAACATAAAGATTGGTTTTTGTCGATTTCATAGTGTAAGTATAAAGTGCAGTTTGAGGCAAACATAAAGGTCGTTTTTTACAATTTTGTCTTAATTTTACTTTGGTTAGATTAACTCGGCTATGGCTTGGTTAATCGGTTTTAAGAGGACTGGTCAACATGTGACAACGACCAACCGGTTTTGACCTTAGAAACTTGGACTACACTTGAAACTTGTAGCCTAGTACAAGGATCATTTGTGAAGTTAATCAAAACCCCATACTTTCTTCTCAAGATAAAAAAAATAATAATAATAACATTGATTTTAAAATATATATCCAGTTAGCCACCCTCCTCATCAGTCAGCCTCGAAGAACAAAAGAACAATAAATTGGAATAAGTCCCCATTATTAGTTAAGCTTCATACTTTACGTTTTCAAAGATTATTAATAAGAAACTTATGGATTTTTGGTCATTGTGTTGCATAAGGGCCACTAAACCATTAAAAGCTAAACAAATAACCGTTAGTCTCAAAAAGAGTTAATTGTCAAAATCGTCCTGAGGTTTGACATCTTTGTTCTTTTCGTCCAAAATGACTTTTTTGTACCAAATAGCCCCCCACGTTTGTAACTTTTTTGTACCAACGTTTCTAACCCATTTAGGCATTTGTGTAAAAATGGCAAAAAGTTACAAACGTGAGGGAGGCTATATGGTACAAAAAAAGTCATTTTGGACGAAAATGACAAACATGCCCAAACCTCAGGGACAATTTTGACAATTAACTCTCTCAAAAAATTACAATTCAAATAAAATAAAATAATGTCTATGGCATTATAGCCTACTTGTATCTTCAGAGTGAGACAAGTCTTAAGGAACATTAGGGGTTAGTTTGGTATGGGGTAATGGAATAGACGGGGGAAAGGAATGGATGAGGTAATGGAATTGATCATTACCATTCCATGTCTTGTTTGGTTACCATGTGTGAATGGAATGAACAATTACTTTTTATTGTTTGGTGTGCGAAAAAAGACGAAGGAATAAAATCAGATGGCGGTGGTCAGTGATGGGGCGTGGTGCTAGGTGTCAGTTGTAGCGGCGGCGGTGGTTGGCGGTGGTGGTGGATGACGGTGGAGGTAGGTGGCGGCGGTGGCGATGGTTGTGGCAGGGGTGGTCGGAGGTGGTAGCAGCGGCGACGGTGGTCGGAGGTGGTAGCGGTGGTGGCGATGGGTGGTGGCGGCGGTGATCGGAGGTGGCAGTGGCAATGGTGGCAGCGATGATTGAAGGTGGGTGGTGGAGATGATCGGAGGTGGCAGTGGCGACGGTGGGTGGCGGCGGAGGTGGGTGGCGGCGGAGGTGGGTGATGTTGGTGGTGGTGGTGGTGTGTGGTAGCAACGGTGATGGAGATGATCGGAGGTGGCAGTGGCGACGGTGGGTGGCGGCGACGGCGGTGGCAAGGACGGAGGTGGTGGCGGCGGAGGTGGGTGATGGTGGTGTGTGGTAGCAACGGTGGTGGGTTGTGGTGTTGTTAATGAAGGGTAAAGAGGGAATGGAATGGAAAAAACAGGGGGGACGGATGGAATGATTCTGAGGGAACGGAATGCATCTTAGAATGGACGATTCCATTCCATCGACCAACCAAACACTCTTTTCGTCATTCCCTCACAATGGTCCATTCCATTCAACATCTCATTCTTTCATACCAAACGCTACCTAGGTTTAGGTTCTGAGAGATGGATATAATCGGGTGATTTAGCTCGTGATACGAAGTGATCCAAATTTGTGGTTCAGGAAAATAAATGAAAGAGTTAATTGCTCGGATGGTCCCTGTGGTTTCAAGTTTTTTCACGTTTAGTCTCCACCTTTTGAAAATAGTAGGTATGCTCCCTATGGTTTGTTATTTTGTTACTCGGATAGTCCCTGAGTAGATAGATATCAGTTAGTTTGAAAATAGCAGGTATGCTCCCTATGGTTTGTCATTTTGTTACTCGGATAGTCCCCAGAGTAAATGTTTGGGGACTATCCGAGTAACAAAATGACAAACCATAGGGAGCATACATGCTATTTTCAAAAGGTGGGGACTAAATCTGAAAAAACGTAAATCCACAGGGACCATCCGAGCAATTAACTCTAAATGAAACTAACGGTTTCACTTTTCAGTGAAAAAGCGACTCGTCTACCAGTTTCACTTCCCAACAAACACCCCCCTCCATATACAACGGTCATCACTTGTTTCTTTCCCTCTCCCCAAACCTTCCGTACTCTCGTTCCACTTCAAATTCACCCAAACACACCTAGGGTTTCCGATCAAATCACACACATGCTACACATAATGCCGAGTATCACTCACGATAACCGCAATCCAAAGCTCCTGTTTCACAACTCACTCATTCTTCGAGGCCTATCCTGTTCCTATCAGTATCACAAGCTTCCTAAAACTCGCCTCAAGCTCTCTGTTCTCAAACTGGACGGTTCTTCGTTCGGTACGTTTTGTTATTCGTTAATTCGTGTGTAATTTGTATTCGATCGTTTGATTTTGATTTGACGGTTTACGGTTTAGGAGTTGAGGTTCCGATGAGTGCTACTGTTGCAGAGCTTAAACTGGCGTTAGAAGAGTTTTTTAACTTGTTGCCGAAGGATGAGAGATGCGTTATTTCATGGTGAGATTTGATTAATAGTTACGGTTGAGTTGTGAATTTGTAATGTGAAACGCATAGTCATGAATTGACGATCTGAATCAATGTTGTTGTTATTATTTGATATTAGTTTTAGCTTGACTGCTCGACTATAAGTTGTAAGATATTTATCACTTTTTGTGTTAACTGCAATGAACTGATATAGCTATGATTCAGTTATTTTACTTCAATTGTTATCGAATTCTTATAGATTTGACGTTATTTGACTATAAAATCATGTGGAATTGATGTTATAGATCCAAATCGATGTTGTTACTAGTTCATATTAGCTTTAGCACAACTAGTAATATTAAGCTGTTTAATCACTTTTTGTATTAACTGCAATGAACTGATATAGCTATGTATCTCAGTTATTTTACTTCAATTGCTATGAATTCTTATAGATTTGACGTTATTTGACTGTATATGCATGTCAAATTGTAAGTTTATGACCTCATTGACCTGGATTGGATCTGTGATTCAGTTTTCTGTCGATGTGCAAACGGATGATGTGATAATCTGTAAGAGATTGACTATTTATAGTTTGCTATATACATTTAGTTCGGTTACTTTCGGATTAATTGCATAGTTGACAATGGCGCAAGGCACACTCAAGGCGCAAAGGTGAGCCTTGGGCCTAGGCACACAAGGTGTTCAAAAAGCGAGGGGCCGGAGATAAGCAAGGCACATAACATAAACATACCGTTGTTTTAGGTTTTTGGCGTGTTTAGGGCTTAGTTTAGGCTGGTTCCTGGCCATTATTAAATGTTTCAAATCAGTTTGCCTGGAGTTTGTAGAATTTTGCTGGAATTTTCAGGATTTGGCCGGAATCTTGCAGGAATCCGACCAAAAGCTGGATGGAATCTCACCTGATTACCTGAAGGTCACCGGATCGCCTGGATGGCAACAAGACGTTTTCCCTGTGCCTTGCCTGTCATGAGGGACTAGGCGTGCTACCAAAGGGCTTTTTGACAAAATAGATGAAGTGGACGTGGCATTGTAGGGATCGGCTTTAAGAGATGCAAAGATTAGCTGATTAGCCTTGAGTGAATACGTGCATAATTGCTTGAAAATGCATAAGAATAAGACATAAATGCTAGATCTACACTTGTTAGGATTTAGGACTTCAATTGTTTGTTGAAATTGACAGTTGTGCATATAACTGGAGTGCTTCTTTTGTGTGTTTTGATGGTTTAGAGCTCAGCCAACATATCATAACATGTTAATATGCAACGGTACTAAAGTTTTTATGATTAAATTATGATACACCTCCAGCAACTTGATGAGATATGTGTACAGATATTTACTTAATGCAATGTGGTAGTTATCTATGTTTTTGGTTCTAGCTAAACTCGTTATTTTATATTGGGTGGGCCAGGTCACATGTTTGGGGTCATTTTTGTCTGTGCTACGAAGGCGAGAAGCTGCTTGATGATAAAGCTTATATCAAAAGACTTGGAATTAAGGATGGCGATCAGGTTGTTATATGTGTTTCTGGATCCATAAATCTAACTATTGCAAATAAGTAGATTTACTGTGCTCTAAGTTACTAACTTTGATGCATGCAGATTAAATTTGTACGGCACATTACAATCAACTATCGAGCAGGAAGGCAACAAATCAAGAACCAAAGCGATGAACCGAAACATTGTTCAATGTATAGAACATCCGATATGCCTTAAACGTAGAATCCTTTTGGTTAAAAGTTTAATTCTGGTACCATGTGGTTATTTAGGTCAAAAGATCATGAAGACGGAGAATCAGGTGATGCCAATAATTGGGATTCTGTTAAAGTTCAAGAGACCAATATATATGAGTGCCAATGTGAAGAAGATGAATCCGGCTTCATGCCTGGCTCGAAATTGACCAACTTCTTGAGAGGGTGGTTTTCATACCGAAAATTTCGTAATGGTATGGTATGATAGATGATCCAAAAGAGTATATTTGCATCTTAAACACAAATTTTTGGCCACTATTAACTTGAGATAGCTCAATTAAAAGCTGTTCTTAGTGTAACCTCCCTTAGTAGAGAGAACAACTTTTTTACCCAAGACTATGATGCTAACTTCACTTCAGTCGTTATGGATATTAGTAGCCCTTTAACTTTTACAATATTAATTTCTCTCGGGATTTTTTATCTTTCTTTTTTGCTTTTTTTTTTGGTAACATACCAATGGGATTAGGTAAAACGCAACTGACTTAGGTTAAATTTTATCAAGTTGGTTGTATTATTATAATAGTATGGGATTTGATGCATTGGATAGCTATCACTTTGGTTAACTTTTTTGTTTAAATAGTATTGATTTCACGAATTACGCTTTCAATTAGTTTTTGGAATGACACTCATTAAAAAGAAAAAAAAACTAGCAAGAAACTACATTACATATGCAAAGACATGTTTAAGGAAAAAAAATTACTCCACTCCCAACAACATGGGCATATTTCCTCCATATGTCAATTTTTAGAATTGTTTGCTTTAATGGACTCCATAATCTCATCCGACCTTTATATAGCTTCTCGTTTTTAGCCTTTCACAAAAACCAAAGCGTCGCCATGTAAATAAGGTGCATCACTTCGCTAGTTCCCTATGCCCAACCGGATATGACAAACGTCTGGAGTTTCCATCAGAGATATGACAGGCTGCATCGCTCTCTTGTTTATCTTCCACCAAACCTCTTTTGCCAAACCACAAGCCACCAAGACATGCCTACGGTCTAAGGCAAAGAAACACAATTCACCCAAGACGTGCCCACTCTAACACCTCATAACTCAACCTTCGACGGAAGCTTATATATAATCACTCTCCATACAAAAAAGTTTACCTTTTTACTTTTAGGAACCCAATTTGACCAATCTATTTTAAAATCCTCTTCTACCTTGAAAACATCTTCACACCCATCTTTCTTTTATCACCCAAAACAAGGCTTGCTAACAGACTTTCAAATTCTAAAGCATAACTATCTTTTACATTCTTTTTTTAGCTACACATTTATAGAATCTTTGTATAATAATTATGGTTTGAGATCATCGGTTGTCTTCTCATCATGAGAGGTATTAAAATAACAGGTCTTTTGTTTTGGACCCTTTTTTCATTAGCCAAACATTAAAGTATTCTAGTCATAAAGTACAAGTGTAATTTGACTATTCTTCATAACGTCGTTACGTGGGTATTGGTTGAACATATAGTACAATTTTTTAGAAATCGACCATGTTACAACTTTATCAAACACGGCTAGACCCAACAAAGCGATCTTGTTTTGCTGTATAAAATAAATTATGTTACACTCAACTTGATACGTGCGTGTTGGGCGTTAAGCGCATGCCATATCACCAACTTTATTAGTTAAATGCAACCAAAGTAAAGGCCGGGGCCAATAGTTTAGTTAAGGTCTTGCTGTCTATCTGACAGTGACGTGACAATAACTTTTGCACTTTTTAGTTAACTCACCCCACGTAGTCTCAGTTCATAACACTATGACATGAAACTAATTCAAAAGTTAGTAGATTTTATATGCACCAATTTAGGGGGACAGGGCACTACCGTGATGGAGCTAAGTGATCAAGCGGTGGCATGAAACACTGTTATTAGCCTATCACCCCTATATTATCACTTGAAAGGTTGAACCCGTGGTTCAAGAAGATGAGGTGGCATAGCTTGATTGATGCCAAGTGATGGTTTTGAGGAATGCTCCGTCCCTGTTAGACCATGTGTAGTGGTGAAGAAATATAATGCCCCCACCATGGGGCATTATCCGACACGTGTCATCCCAGTCAGCATGAGACATTATAGCATAAAGTGGTGTAGTGAGCCATTATTCCAATAACCTCCATATTATTTTTAATGAAAAAAAAAAGCACACGAAAGCAATTCAGCATGTGGTGTGTCAGAGCATGTGGGTTAATTGATTGGTGGGTCTCATTTGTTCATAAGCAATTCAGCGTTTTAATTAAAACGCCCACATGCTTTTTTTGAAAAATAACGCCGGCTAACGCCGGGTGTAGTGGGGGGAGGGGCGTTTTGGGGCGTTTTTTTTTTTTCAATTTTTTTTTTAAATCACGCCCCATTACGGGTGGTCTTAGAGGACAAGAAAATTAGTCAACTTCAAACAGTTATAACTTTTATCTTAGTTAAAGTTGCCGGTTCATAAAATATATTCGAAAACGTTTTAACTAGTTGACAAATGTCATGAGCGGTTTGCTTGACTCTCGAATCCAACAAGCCTCGGACTTGATTTTGAATAATTTTACCGATATTGTTACACTTTCTCCTGGTTCATTTTCTTATTACAAAACATGTGAATTGCGAATGCCGTTAATTTACCTGTTTATTTAGTTTTCTAGTTTTTAATTTTACCATACAAATGAGGGTTTAATATAACTGTTAAATAATTATAACTAACATTAATATTTCTAAGTTTGTCCAAAAATCTCGCGGCTCGGAGCTTGCTCGGATTTAGCTCGGAAAAAGCTCGCTCGATATGGCTCGGTTTGAAACTGTGCCGAGCCGGCTCGACTCGGTTAGAAATTGAGCCTAGCTCGCATCGGCTCGGTTCGTAACGAGCCGGATTGGCTCGCTGGTAGCTCGGCTCGGCTTATCTCGAATTATTTTACTTGTAATGTATTTTATTTTTATATACATTATAGTATATTACAAAAATCTTATTATTATTTACATTTATTTAGGAATTAGGAATTAGGAATGTAATTTAATATCTATGTCATATTTGAAGATTGATTAACATACTAATGAACTAATATTGTATTTCGTTGAAATTTAAAGATTAGAGTTAAATGTGATTTTAGTCCCTGTGGTTTGTGTCATTTTGCCAGTTTAGTCCAAAGGTTTGAAACGTTGCCATTTTTGTCCAAATAGTTTCAAACATTGCCATTTTAGTCCACTGGGTTAACTTCATCCCTTTTTCTGTTAACTAGACGGGCATTTCAGTCATTTTATATGTAATTAGAAGGGCAATTCGACCACATAAAATGATCGAATTACCCTTCTAGCTAACAAAAAAAATTGACGGAGTTAAGACAGTGGACTAAAATGGTAACGCTTGAAACGATTTGGACTAAAATGGCAACGTTTTAAACATTTGGACTAAACTGACAAAATGGCTCAAAACACAGGGACCAAAATGACATTTAACTCTAAAATTTATTTTGTGTTGTTTAACTTGATTTTAACTTGTAATATATTAGGTTGAACTTATTTTAACTATGTTTTTTCAAATTATTCAATAACATTTTAGACTACTAATTTTTTAGAGCCATATATTAATTTTCTTTTTTGAGAATCGAGCCAAACCAGGCTAAGCCAAACCAGCTCGGTTTAAAATCAAGCCGAGCTTGAGTTCGATTTTCAACCCGATTTCAAATCCGAGTCGAACTAGCTTGGTTTATAATGGATTTCAAAGTTTGTGCTTTCTTTCTGTTATGCGTCACACAATCAAAACTCACAGTCAACACCATCATAAAACAGTCTCAAAAAACAACTCAAGAAATTGTAAACAAAATTTTGGCGCGAAAATACACCAACAATGCCGGAGAAGAAACTAAAAGACACGAAGAAGGCTTCATACCGATCGTAACTTCATTCCTCTTTCAGTCTTTACGATCTTCGTTTTAGTATTAGTCATCATTACGAGCGTGTGATTACCGCTAAATTGAATGATATTCTAATTATAATTTTTGTCAGGAAACCCTGCGTATCGAACCGAGATGATCGAGGAAAAGCGAGATTAGACGATCAAGATGAATCTGAAGAGATGCCGATGAGACGCATTCGATGCCTCGCGATTCACCAGCAGGATTCGCCTAAATTAGGTATACAGATTGAATTCAGCGGTTACGATTCCGTTTTACGTTTTGAACGTTTTTGATTGATGTTTGTTTACAACTGAAAATGCCTGTTTAGGTTTAATTGTTAGTGATTATGATGAACTTGTGATATTAGGTTACCGATTCTCATTGTTGAACTTGTAATATACAGATTCACGTCAAATAATGATTGAATTAGGTATACAGAATGATTCAACGATTACGATTCCGTTTTACGTTTTGAACGTTTTCGATTGATGTTTGTTTACTACTGAAAAGGATTGTTTAAGTTAAATGATTAGTTATTATTAGGAACTGGTAATATTAGGTTACAAATTCTCATTGTTGAACTTGTAATTTACAGATTCATGTCATATAATGATTGCATTAGGTATACTGTATACAGAATGATTCAACGGTTACGATTCCGTTTTACGTTTTGAACGTTTTTGATTGATGTTTGTTTACTACTGAAAATGATTGTTTAGGTTAAATGATTAATTATTATGATGAGTTTGTAATATTACAGATTCTTATTGTTGAACTTGTAATTTACAGATTTAGGTGATATTATGATGACAGCATGTTTTTACAGAAATTAGGTATACATATTGAATTCAACGATTTCGTTTTACGTTTTGAACGTTTTCGTTTGATGTTTGTCAATAACTGAAGGATTGTGTAGGTTAAATGATTAGTGAATATGATGAACTTGTAATATTAGATTACAGATTCGCATTGTTGAACTAGTAATTTACAGATTTAGGCGATATTATGATGACTGAATGTTTTTACAGAAATTAGGTATACAGATTGAATGATTAGTGATTGTGATAACTGCATGTTTTTAGAGAAATTAGGGCAAAACTGTATTAATACTAGGTTATTTGAGTGGAAGAACAAATTATATTCATGCTTTGATATATTGCATGTTTTCTGCTTCTGTTACATGTTCAAATGAAATATTCCTTTTGTTAGAGATTTAAGTCACAGTTCCAGTATTGATCAATGCATATTTGTCAATTTTACAGTATCAAAGATGTAATCTACCAGAAACAACTCAGAGACCCAACCCAAACTATTATTGAACCCAAAGAGTTACTTAATACAAAGATTACACCAAATATAAGAGATAATATCACTCACAGAACTCTCAACTCTCGAACTGAACGATTATCAACTAGATAATCTTCAAAGATAATAGGAAGCTCACAACTATGTCTCGATTCAATATGAACCAAAACTGAAAAAAAAACCCTAATTCTAGAGAGAAACGAGAGAACAAACTCAAGAGAAAAATATCTTGTCTCAGTCGTGAATGGTAAAAGCTCCAGCCCTTTTATAAAGCTCCAAGACTGAGCCCAATAATCAGCTATAAGCCCATGAAGTCCACAAGTATTTAGCAGTCCATACCATGCAAGCCTTTAACTAGCTTTCTATCCAGCAGCCCATAATTTCTATTCAGCAGCCAATGATCAGCCCATTATTACTTGGAGGATGCGTCGGGCCTTGTTCTGGCCCAGACGTTAACCCTGTACAATCAGCCCATAGCGCCCATACAGTTCCAGCAGTCCACGACATGAAATAAAACGACAAGATATAAAAGAACAAGTAAACAACAAATATAAAAGAACGAGTATAAAAATGCACTAAATGTTTTTAACATTTCAACAATATTATACAGAAATTAGGTCTAACAGGATTGCTTGATTAGGAAAGAACAGGTTATGTTCTTTATATAATTGGTTACATGTATTTTGCATTTTTTACATGTTTATTTCAGTTGAAATATGTTATAGTGCGATTTTGATTAGGTGTTTTGTCTTTCCTTGGAGAATTAATCTCGATACTAATATGAAATTATGGCAGGAGAATTCTAGAAATTAATAATGAGATGTAACACTTCTGTCTTAAGTTTTTGGAGATTTTAATCTCACTTCTTGGTTAGAACTATGGTAGGAGAATTCCAGCTAAGATCACTGCATGTTTTACAGAATTTAGGGCTAATGCTATGAGAAAAAATTCTTTCATTGGAGATTTAGTCTAATGATTGATGCATCATATTCTACAGTAATTAGGCCTAATCTATTGTGTATTTTTTACATGCTCAATTCAGTTGAAATATGTTATGGTGTGATATTGATCAGGTGAAAGGTCCAGTTGGAGAAGTTATACACCATGGAGACAAGAAACTTATCACAGATCAGCCCGTCTAGAAAAGCAACTCAAGGTCCTCGAAGACCAAATCGATAAGCAAGTAAAACGGTTCCAAACCCAATACTCACGGGCCTCGAACCCAACTCGACCCAAAGACGTCGCCAAACTTCTTGCACCCAGTTCTACACCACCTCTTGAACTAGCCACACTCTCTTGGCTCGGTGACTGGCGCCCATCTTCCATTTTGGGCCTTCTTAGCTCACTAACCCGGTCCTCACCCACCTTAGCCTCGTCGTTGACCCATGCAGCCGCCACCGAGAAGGCTATTCAACAACTGATCCATGACTTGCGGATCGAGGAAGCTGTTATTGATGAAGAGTTAACAGAGATTCAAGCTAATTGCATCCTCAACCTCCCTTTTGCACTGGCCCAAGAAAAGCCCAATGGGCACACTATGGACCAAGTTCACTCCGAGCTCAAAAAAGTCCACCGTTTAATTCTCAAGGCCCAAAACTTCAGGTCCAATAAAATTCACATAAATGATATACCTAATTATATTTAGGGGTGCTAAACGGGTCGTGTTCGCGAGTTGGCGGGTTCAAAGCCGAACCTGGAAATTTTAGACAAACCCGAAAATCGTGTCACACATATGAACCCTAACGCGACCAGATTATTCACGGGTTGAATTGAACACGACTCGTTCAACCCGAATTTTTCTACTTTTTATTTTTTTTCCCCAATTAATATATTAAAACTTAAACTTTAGTACAAAAAAACACAAATGTATATAATACAATTACATTTAAATTATAAAATCTTATGTTAATTTATCTTACACACCCAATTTAATTTATGACATAATTCATATGGTAAAAAAAACAAATTATAATATACATGGGTTAAACGGATCAACGCGCCAACTTGACTGGGTTGACTCGAACCCGGCCAGTTCCGTTTAGCTAAACGGGTTCGTGGGTTCAACTTGAAACTGACCCGAACTCGTTTAGACTAAACTCAAACCCGCGAATTTCGTGTTAGGTTTGTATTGTGTTTTCGGGTCGTGTCAGAAATTCACACCTATAACTAAATTCACTGATTCATAATAATTAGAATAAAGTACACGGATGGTCCCTGTGGTTTACCAAAATTTTGGATAAGGTCCCTAGCTTTCTAAAAGTTACACAAATGGTCCTTGTGGTTTGCACTTTGTAATGCATTTAGTCACCAACTTTGACAGAAGTCACTTGGATGTTCCCTGTGGTTTGCATGTAATGCATTTAGTCTATCACTTGGACCTGCTGAATCCTTTAAATTTGTTGGCTGAGCACTAAATTTGTAACAAAGTGCAAATACAGGGACCATCCGTGTACTTTTGAAAAGATAAAACCAAATTTAAAATTTAGGTAAACCACGGAACCATCTGTGTGCTTTGCTCTGATAATTATAATTCACTCATACAATGTAATATATAACTTTGAACAGGAAAATTGCATTGGAGACTGTAGTGAAGAAAATCTTGTGTCAAAGTGATGCTGCTGAATTTCTAGTTGCTTTTGGTGGAATTCAAGAAACTGTACACCAATTTTCTAGAGATTATAAATTGAGGAAAGGCCCAGTATGTGTGCCATTGACTTGTGGATCAGAAAATGTGGCGGCTGACTGTGCTACTTAATAGGTAAGTTTCTTTTAAAATAGATAGATCAGATGTACAACTGGTAAAGCATTTTGTACCACCCATGACAGCTATTAGTCTGCAAGCCCATTGTCCTGCATGCATATGCATTAGGTGTAACACAACTGGACTGTGCTGATATATTGTTCTGTTCTGTCACATCTGTATGTACTTGAAATTTTATGCTTACTTACATCTAGGGCTATTTTCAGGGTAAAAAACACCCATTTTGACTAAATATATATCAAAAAAGTCATTTAAAAAAAAATTGGCAGTTTTTTATAATGTTTGCACTTGTTATATTTAGACTTCCACTATTCTCACATCCCTAAAAAAATTTTTTCACACCCTACATTACATGTATACGGTCCGTATAGAGTTATACTGGCCGTATACATGTTTGTTGCACAAAAGAAATGTCAAGAGAGTGTTTTTTTGTCTCCATATATACGGGTCGTATAACATTATACGAACTGTATAGAATGTTATACGGCCCATATAATGTTATATGATCCAAACCTTATATAATGTTATACGACACGTATAGAATGTTATACGACCTAATATTTTCTCTATCTAGACGAGCCGTATAACATTGTACGACCCAATATTTGTCATGTCAGATTATTCTATATGGGTCGTATAACGTTATTCGACCCATATACAGGGTGTGAAAGTAAGATTTTGGGGTGTGTTATTATTATGACCCCATATTTATCATCATATATTTATAGTTATGACATTATCAAAAGCAATACAATCAACTACACGAGTTGAATAATCAAACTAGTACGACGACTCTGGTTCAATGTGATATTAGTTTTTCCTAAATATTGCTACTTTGCTAGTTACCAAACAAGGGGCCATTCCAGAAAATAATGTCACTTCTTGATTTGTTATATAAAGATTTATATTTTATGGAAGGTTGTTTTGACCCAACATGATATATATAATTCATAAAAAGTAGCATGGGAATTGAGATATGAAGATTTTAAGGGCATGCTTTATAGAAGCAAAGTTTGGCCCCAAATTTCATATCTGATCATCACATATAGATAAAAGATCATCCGAATGGATATGCTTGTCCCCCTTTGGATTTAACTATTGATTGGTATATGATTATAATTATGCATTATGATATCAAAACTACAATCACTTTGTCTTTGATTCTCGAACCTAGAATGTGCTTTAGATGCCATCCATATATTGGTTAATAAATATTTTTATAATTACTATACTCCAGATTGTGTGAATTTCTTACACGTGCCTAATATGAAATTAGGAGGGTTGAATCTAGTCTAAACGGGTTCGGGTTAGTTTAGCATTAAACCCACAAACATGTTTAGCTAAACGGGTTTATGTGCGGTCGACATGTCGGGTTCACGGGTTGATCCACCATAGAAATTTTTAGAGAAATACGTATTAAGTTTTATAGTTAAAAACTAGGTTAAACCCCACGTGTACACGCGGTTTAACCAATAAAAATACTTTAAAGGTTTAATTGTCTAAAATGAAACCAAACTTTAAAACGTGCAATCTAAAGTTTTATCATTTTATGTGAAGTTTACTGTTAAGAGTATCAGTACAGTAATAATATTCATTATTTGCCTAAAATCAATCATCCTTCCAAGTTCCAAATAATACTGTAAATAAACTGAAATAATACAATAAAACATAAATCCATTCAATTTAAGTGCTGATAAACACCACAAAACTATAAGCCTATAATAAATATAGTTTCTGCAAGAAAAAAAGAAATCAAAGTGAGGATTACATAAGTATATGCCCAGAAAAGTTACAAATCAAGAAATGAAATTCGAAATTAGGTTTAGAAAAAGTAAGTTCTACCAAGCATTTCTTTTCCTCTGTCTCTTGCTTCTGCTATGCTTTTCCTCATATATGATCCAAATTCAGTTGTTTCCACCCTTCAAACGCCATAACATTTTCCCTTAACACTTGAGCCCGCCCTTGTATATATAAGGTTCATGATTAGATGCATGGCAATGGTGGATACACGACATTAAAAGAATGAAACATCGTCATATTTGCTATTTATAAAAATATATAGAAGCATAAGAGAAACTGTTTTGACTTTCGATGATTGTTGTTATATATACTCTCTTAGTTGCCACTGTCTCGCAAATGCGATGGCAGGGGCAACAAACAATAGAGCAGCCCCATCCGACATCCCTCCAGCCAAGGCTCCAGTTGCGCTAGTTTCCACCAGTAAATATGATATGTTTGATAGAGCCTGACTTAAAAAAATATTGTAAAATGTGCTTGTAATATTATACAGCTAAGCAATGAGTAAAGTGGCAATCTAGACCCAATCACTTTAGTTGATTGGGTTGATTCGAGTGAATTGACCTCCAACGCTTGTAGATGGGACATTTTAAAAAACAAAACAGGTCAAATAGATCAAAAGCCGGCCAAAGTATGTTTTAATGCACAAACAGTTCTATAACATTCTAATTTAAAAAAAATGGATAAATTGCTAAAATAGTAATTTTATCATATTTGACACACTAATTAATTATTTGTAAAAAACAGGACCATTATTCAAGCTAATAACAACAGAGCCAACGATTATGTTTTAGATGGGAAAATAGAATTCTAGATAGTCTTGATGATTGTCATGTGTCTTAAATTGGTTTACTTTATTATATGTGTGTGTGTATATATAGATTGATAGATAGATTTAGTTATATAATTTATATTGCAGTTTAAATTATTTAAATAGATTATATCATCAAGCCATCCCACTTATCATAAGCGAAAAAATACCGGACAGAAAAAAAAATGATGAACTTCATGAGATAGTAATTTATTTTAATTAGTTTAGGTCATATATATGGCAATTAATTTTTATCAGTATGCTCTAGTTTCTTTAATTTACTTGGTAGATGTAGCTAATTTTTTGAGTAAATTGCCATTTTAGTTATCGAGGTTTGTCCAAATTTGACATTTTACACCAAATAGTTTTTTTCCTCTCTTGGTCCCTGACTTTTCTCTTTTGTTGTCATTTTGATTATGTTGCCCAACTCCATCCAAAAACCCCATTTTAAAAGAATTGATCAAACCTGCAAGTAAAAACATTTTTAAAATTAATCCCCAAAACACCCCTAGTTAAAAGTGGGGTTTTTGGATTGAGTTAGACAAATTGATCAAAATGGCAACAAAAGGGAAAAGTCGAGGACCCAGAGGGGAAAAATAATTTGGACTAAAATGGCAAATTTGGACAAACCTTAAAGACTAAAATGACAATTTACTTTAATTTTTTCAAAAGAAAAAAAAACGGAAGCGAACTTTAATTCTATTTCTTTTCATCAAAAGAAGTTTAAAATTTATCGTTAGATATTTTAATAAAAAATATGTTTGGTTAATAAACTAATTATGAATTTTAAGCCAACTTCAGTTCAAATTCTTTTCATCAAACGAAGTTAAAATTTATCGATAGATATTTTAATAAAGAATGTGTTTGGTTAATAAACTAATTATGAATTTTTTTTCTAAAAGAAATTAAATTAAAATTAAACTAAATAATAATTATCATTAACAGATTAAATTAAATAATATTTAATAGGATGGTTATCTATATTTAATTAGAATAGATTAAACTAAATAATAATTATTTATAAGATACATTGCCTAATATGATGACAAGTGTCCCAAAATTGGTTTATTTTATTATATAGTATAGATACAGATTAGTTATTTTATGTGCATTCCTGTTATTATTTTTTTTGTAAGAGTATTAATATAAAAGATAAAACAAAATTCCGTAAAAACTTTTATCATATTCAGGGTTATATGTTTAACACGATATTCAGATTTACGTTGGGCCTAATCCACCAACTTACAAACACTTGTTTATTACATCTACGTTTCATATACGCTTTCCCATATAATATGACCTTTTTAATTTAAACGTTGTTGGAAACTTGAAAGTGAACATTCAACATGTCCGTTATAAAATTGTGACTTACATCAGAAGAAGAAAAAAAACCATAAGATATTAAAATTGTTATTGCAATAATCTAATGTTTTTGAATGTGTATACTAGAGGGGAGCTCACGTAGTGTAGCGGAGAACATAACATAAGTATCGATAATCACGTAAGATATTAATCTTTTTATATTAACAAAAAATTTAGCAATACCATACTTATTTTAAAGAGAACAAAATATTCATTCTTATGGTATAAGTTATACATATTTTTGTTCTTAGGCTGCATGGTGTCGGGTGGTGCCCATGCCACCTCAGCCCATAACGCCCTTCAACGCCGTCCCGTCTTATTTAAGGGGAGGCTATAGACTCTTTCGCAGCCCCTAACGCCCTTCAACGCCGTCCCGTCTTATTTAAGGGGAGGCTATAGACTCTTTCGCGTCATTGAAGTGGTTGTGGATACTACACCTTTGCACCAATCACAACTTTTCTTTTTATTTTTTCCCTTTTCTCTCTCTTTTTTTATTAATGATTGAGAGGGTGTTTGGGATTAAGTTCGGAAATGACTTAGTGTATTTTTTTAGGGAAAAAACCCGAACGCATCTCATTAAAATTGGGTTGAACCCATCATCCAAATCCTCAAAAGATAAGTTCTGACTTCGCCAGTGTTGTATGTTTAGAATACTAAAATGGTATTGAAACGGTTGCAAGAATGCAAGAGAGGGGGCCTGGTAGGGGGGCCAAATTGTATAAATAGTAAAATATAGGGGTGGGTCGTATCATGTTTGACAGTACCAACACGCATGCGCTTAAACAGTGATCTCTGGGTGGACCCTAATTGTCTACATCCTCCCTCATCTTTCCATTTATTTCTAAAGGGAAATTTCAACTTCTATCTCTCACGATACTATCTATGGTGTTTGGGGTTCCTTTTTTTGAGGAAAAAAAGACTTTTGAAGGGAAAAAAGGACTTTTGAGGGTGTTTGGCTTTCTTTTTGAAGGCAAAAGTCCTTTACAAAAGCTAGAAGTCAGGTTTTTCTGACTTATTTTTTCCAAAAAGACTTTTGGAAAAATTGAAAATAAGTTAAGCCAAACATGCCTTATATGTGTTTATTGTTTATCTTTATTGTTTTTTTTTCCTTTTAATTTTAAACTAGTAGGATTCCCTCCTACGAAGCGGTAGAAATTCGGTTTAAGTTGGTATCGATTTGCTTCACTAAAATGCTGACACTCTTTATAACAATCAAAGGAAAAACAAAGAAATAAATTCGTAATATACGCAAAAAATATGTATATATGTTTCGTATTGATCGAAAACAAATAAATCTGTACTATATAATAAAAAAACATGTTTTGGGACACTTGTTATTCTCTCATTTAATTGATTAAAATTATTAATATTACTAATAATAATAATAATATTTAATCTAATCTAATACAAATAATAATAATAATAATAATATTTAATCTAATCTAATACAAATTCTTATTATTAATTCAATAACCTATTGTTAAACTAAAACTTCAATAGAATCTTAAATCCTAGCTAAACAAGTTTCGAAATTTATAATAATATTAATATGTTAGACTAAATATATTATTGATATATATATATATATATATATATATATATATATATATATATATATATAACTAAAATTATTATCAATAATATTAATAATAGGTTTAGAACCAAATACAAATATTCAAAAAATAAGAAGTCGTACAAAAGGTATCAAATAGACTCTGATTGACCTCATTCAACCAACATTAGAGTCGTCTTATCGAACTCTACGACATTAATTAATATGTACGAGTTGATGGGTTACATTTATATTAACTCATTTATGTCAATATGGTATGTAAATGTCTCTATCTTTGTTTTGCATTTACAGGAAATATCTATACTATATAGTTTAAATTGTTCAACCCGTGTAATACACGAGGAACTAACCTAGTATATGATATAAAAATTCTATCAAAATGTAGATAAAAATAATCACGTCGCAACCACATTGGAAAGAAAAAAAATTAATAGGTTACTTTAATATTTTAATTAAAGTCGGGGGAGTTATATAATAATTATTCAAAAATAAAAAACTTAAAACTTCGTAGCCAAATTATAGAATTAAATGCCATTTTAGTTCCTGTGTTTTGGGCATTTTGCCAGTTTAGTCCTAAGGTTTAATTTTCGTCTGTGGGTTCAAAAAGGTTTCATCGTTGCCTTTTTAGTCCACTGGGTTAAATTCATTCATTTTTCTGTTAACGAGAAGGGCAATTCAGTCATTTTATATGGCCGAATTTCCCTTCTAGTTAACAGAATTACATATAAAATGTCCGAGTTGCCCTTCTCATTAACAGAAAAAATAGATGAAGTTAACCCAGTGGACTAAAATGGCAACGGTGAAACCTTTTTGGACCCACAAGCAAAAAAAAACTTTTGACTAAACTGACAAAATAGCCAACTCACAGGGACTAAAATGGCATTTAACTCCAAATTTTAAATTGCAAAAGTTTTTTAGGATATTGGATTTAAATAAAATCAACTTTCACCAATTAGCTGATATCATTTACAATTTTCGATACCACATCACTCTGAGCTTTCAACGTATTTTCCTCTAGCACCCATAAACAAACTGAAGCCTAACTCAGTTAGTTTTTTTTTTTTTTTTTTTTTTGCTAATGTGGCATTTTGTTTAGTGACGTGGTATTTAACTTGACTTTTTTGCTGACATAGCATCTAATATGACCCTTTTTTTGTGAAGTGACAACTGATTTGGTATCTGACGTGACATTTTTTTATAACGTGGCATCTGATGTGCCACGTGTTTACCGACTTGGCATTTGATGTCAACTAACTTGGTTAACATTCAGTTAGTTTGAGTGTCATAAAACAATAAGTTACAAGTTGAAAGGGTGTGATACAAATCAAAAGTTTTGAGTATTATCAATCAATCAATTGGTGAAAGTTATGGTTAATCTAAATCTAATATCACAAGTCGTTTTGGTCAGTTTATTAAAAAGGAAAACTATACTGCTCTTGGTGTCAGTTTTCTTTTAAACTCTTAGCTACTATATTATATATATTGTGTTGACGAAGTACGATGAATAGTAACTTTATTTTTATAATAATATATAATTTTTTATATTTAATATATTATAATAGTTTATTATTATATTTACTTTTAATAACATATTTTGAATTTTTTTTCTTTTTTTAAAACCATATATTTCGTTTACCATTTTTTAATAATTAGTTTTTTCTTTTTTTGGAATATATATTAATTTATCAATTAATTTGATACTTCTTTAATAATTTATGTTTATAACGTTTTTTCTAAAATTTTAAATACGTAGTTGTGCTTTATTTTTTCTCTCAAAGTTGTACTCAAAATAAATTATTTATTTGGTATAAAAAAAGGTTCGATGATAAACTAAATCGTTCTAATGGTCCGACTTTCTAAACAACATGCTTTATTTTCAAAATCAAGTTTGTTTTACATTTGTTCGGTTTCTCCGCAGCGCGCGACGTAAATAAACAAGTCAAACTTTATAGCACAAAACTTTTGTGGTAAATTTACAAAAAAAAAATGTAAAGTATAATGTCAAACTAATACCTCTTTAGTATAACTTTGAATCTTTGATGCATTTTTTTGTAACCAGCAACTTAAATAAAGGTCAGTGACGAATCTAGCTCAAACATCTAGAGGTATCCTAAAACATGGGATCAGGGTATTCTTTGTTTAAAACCGGAAAAAAAAATTACACTACGTAGACGTAGTTGAGGGGATTTTTTACAATACGGAGATGAAGTTAAGGGGTAGCCCGTGCTACGCCTGCTTCTACACTATCTCCGTCCCTAACAAAGATTATAGCTCGTGTCATCATCGCATGTCGTGCTCTTGCCGCTACTATGGCCTTAGATTAATCGCTACAGCATGGTTTTTATTTACTTAAAGTTTTATGGGGTTTTTCGTATTTCAAAAATGTATGTTCTTATTCAACGAGATTTATTTCGCATTATAACAAGAAATATATTAGTTAGGATTTATGGTAATAATCTTTACCAAAGGTAGATATGATTTAATTTAGTTTTCTTATAATACCGTTATTGTACTCTTATAAATAAATAATTGATTAATAATACTCATATTGTATTATTCTAAACTCCAACCAAAGGCTTCACCAAAACTCGCATCCATCGTTTCTTTTCTTGAAAAACAAAAACAATTTGGTCATGAACGTATGTGGAATTTATCATAATAATTTGGAGACATGATATGATAATCACATAGGCACCGAAACATCACGTTAGTGGATCTAGGAACTTTTTTAAGTGGGTTTGTTTTAATAGATTCTAACTATTTTTTTATCAAATCATATAAGGTTCTCACTAATTTCTGTCTACGCCTCTGATGAGACTATTACAAAGATGACTATCGTCTAACCTTGGTATCGGGTTGATATGAATAAAGGTTGAGGAAAGGAGGGTTTGAAACTTTAAACATCAAATATAATCCAAATAGTAAATTTCAACATATAATTATTTATTGATTAATAATCATAGAGTTATAGTTTATTTGACGATATTAAACAAGCATTTGAAGCGATTAATCTAACATAGTAACATATTATTACTAGTTTAATTACCGGTAAGTTGTTTAATCACGTTGAATCAATCCCTCAACTCATCTTTTATAATTTATAAAGATCTTCAAACAACACACGAGTAGGTAGGCCTCTCAAGTAGGTAAGCTTTTTCAAAAAGCATGTGAGTGAGCATTGACAATAAGCATGTGTGCATTTACATCTATTGATGCAATAAACCTTTTGTCTTCTAGATACCCAACTTGTTAAATTGATGTAGTTACGGATGACTAAGTCAAGGCTTCAAGGGACTTTTCTCTAAGCCTTGTGTAATGGAGCATGAAAAAGGGGTTATGTAACCTATAGCGTTGAAACACCGCCCTCTCAGGACGCTATTGGGGGTTATAATTGTAGGGTTATATATATACTGGCATTACAAAGGAATTTCTTTCACACAAACATATATATACATTATATACATACATATATAACCCCCCACTACACACTCAAGTTACATAACTCTCTTTTCTTACACATTTGTCACGTGTCGTATAACCCCTCATTTACATAACCCCCCACTACACATGGCCTTATGCAAATCCAGATGTGTAAAACGGTACCCCTTTTCAAAAGGTCGACAGTTCAAATCCAGCAACAGACGATGATATAGAATTATAAGTAGATTAGATTGTTGTTAAAAAAATAACGAAGATTAATTTGAAATCTATGTAATTATTGATTTGAAACTTTGTCTTGATATATAATATTAGTTTTAAAGCATTTAAGTATCTATGAAAAAAGAAATTTCTATTACTATGGATTACAATAATTTACCATTGCAATGTTTAAAACCTTTGAAGGTCATGTTTGCATGATTAAAAGGATTTTAAATTAAACTCTAGAAGGATTCAAAACTAATTTATTTTATGGGCATAATCTATGGTAACCCTTACTAGCATACCTTTTATTTTTCCTTTTTAACTTTATACAAATTCCGCAAAGAAAAAACTAGAGATCTCTTATTCGATATCTTAAATCTTAGGCTGAAGGTTGTGGAGCTATGGTTGGATCATCAATCGTCATGTATGACCATTAATAAATTGCAATACCACCGTCTTGCTTCATCCACCATTGTTGATATGGATTAAACCATGGCAAGCCTCCTTTCCTTTTTTAACAATTCTTTTTCCTTTTCACAAAAATAAATTAAAATAAGAGAATAGTGGTTTGGGTCATAACCACACCCTTAGGCTAGGGGTGTGGTCTCGCGCCATGTCACACCCCGCTTTCCACGTGTCTCACCGGTGGGCCCGGTGGGGGATTACCGTGACGATGTTGGCAACAATATAGTCAAACCACACAATTATATAATGCACAGCGGAAGCTTAAGATAAATATATACTTCAACCTCTGGTTGTAATATCAAATGTATTACAGAAGTTGAATACATCCACAGCGGAAAATACGTATAGTACCTGCACTTAATCTTTTTGGGGAAAATACGTCAGTTTACACTGGTAAATACATTCAACTGACACATTTGAAAATGTTTATTAAAATTGATTTGAATGCACAAGGCACAAACTCTTTTATAACTTGGGAAAATTATTAAAATCTTGTGAACGTTTTACATGTTCTTTTATGCGTTCAGTAGCCCGGGTCGTGCCGGGTTAAAGATTTATAGACACACCACATTGCGTAAAACCGTAGTATAAAAACCAACGGCTACGTCTTTTAATTTAATGTCGACAATATATACCGGGTGTACGCCTACACCGGGATGTCGAAGGTCGTGACCATTTCGTAAAATGATGCCAAGGATATCCGGGACAACGGTCATTAAACCCCCCAAAGGCTTTTAAGAAACAAAACTGTTTAAATGAGCCGATCATATTATTTAATTAACCACCTAAGCGATGGAAAAATATAATGCTCAATCAAGCGGTATTAACATACCGTAACCCAAGCCCATATAGGGGAAATAAGTTAAAGTATTTACCTTTGCAAGTATATTTCCTTAATTTGGATTAAATCACCGATAGCTTTTACTGGGGCTCCTAATCTGGAACGAAGGTTTTAATTAACCTCTTAGAATCCTAACGAGTCGTTATAATGGCCGTAGCCTAGACCGGTTGGTTCCGATATGTGAATATGGTTTAATCGCGTGAAAAGGCGAAAACCGAGAATGGAGTGCGATTCTGACCCAACAAGCTCAGAGACTTGTTTTATATGGGTTTATGGTTCACACTCTGGATTTTGGGGTCCAAATAATATAATTTGACCCGTATCGGCTAATTTATGAAAACTAGTTTCATAAGCCGAACCGTGCGCGCAATAGGCGAAACGGTTAACCATGAGAGTGGTACGCTTATTTCCTAAGTCAATATGCCTTAAAGAGGTTGTGGTATCAGTAGGATACCTTCCGTGATGCCCGTAACGAGTTTTAGTTAATATTACGCCCCGTAGGGGTTTTTCGGTCATTTTAAAGACTTTTAAAGAGCTTTTCGAGTTCTACAGGAAATCTGAGTTTCCCGTACAGCTTATAAAGCTTAAAATACTTTATTTATTATTTAAAATCAGTAGCAACTGGAATCGGGTCAAAAGACCTTGTAGAACTCATGTTTTGGCCGAAAAGGGCATATTCGGTATTTACCGAACCGTAGCCATAACCGCAGGTTATGAGCGAGGTAAAAATTATTAAAAATCTTTAAAATTCCCAAAATATTATTTTAATACAGTGGGTAAAAGTTTTGGTGACGAAATCTTGGTTTAGATAGGTGTTATGCTAATTGCGCCGTTAATTACTAAAGTTTACTTTAAATGCGCCATTTAGCATAACTCTCATTCTAGACCTCGGATTGACGTGAAACTTTAAGGACATGCTTATAATTTAATAAGCAAGGTTCTGGTCCGTTCACGTGTCCGAAATACTCGTTTTATTTTCAAAATGGCGTTACGGTCAACTTTTAGGCGATTAACGGAAATGCGTAAAAGACTCGGATAACTCATGAACCGATTACAGAGGTTTATACCATCATGTAACCTGGTCCTAAGAGGGTCCTAAGGTATATCTATACCTCACTAAAACGGGTCAGAACTGAAGTCAATGCAAAAGTCAAACTTTTGCGACATTCGGCTCCGAACCGGGTCAATATAGCAAATGGTCGATTCAAACGAGCGCAAACAAGTTTATATACTTAATATCATATTTTATGAGTGTCAAAACAGGTTTCTTAGTATGTACATTACAGATTATGCATAAATCGCTAAAATAGCTTTCTGTTGACTTTTTAAGTGCGCGTTTGACTCGATATTTGACATAGTTAGAGTGGTGATCAGGGGGAACCCTTTTAGAGGTTTATTACCCACATAAATACCAACTCAAAACCACTTTTGATTCGTCATAAGACTGAACCATTTGCAAGTTATTGTAATGACAACCGTTAGTTACGATGGTTGGGTTTATAAGCTAAAACTATGGAAATGTAAGACCAAAATGGTTATGAACGACTTACAGAAGTTGTTTCTTGCTTATAGAGCAGAGATGGATGCTTGGGAGCTCTTAGAATGATCAGAGATGTGTGTTTGAGGTGTGGTGAACATATGCTCACAAGTATGCTATTTATAGCCAAAGAAAGCACCTAAGATCATCACAACTCAGTCTACATTTGATCATGGATCATGGGCAGGTGTCCCTAAGTGATATGGGTCAAGTGTAGGGTGCCCATGCCTCATTCATTAGTGTTTTGATCGTTCAAAGGCTCCAAAAGGCAAGTAGTTACAACTTTCTGCATCTGGGCGTTTTACGCGGCCCGCATGGGAGTTCCATGCTTGTTTAATGCGGGTCGCCTGGAATTCAAATAACAGGCGCGTAAAACAGGAGGCTCGCGGCCCGCCTACACTTAGGCTATTACTTAACGCGGGTCGCGAGAGGCTTGGTTTCCAGAAATTTTAAATCTTTTGAAATGATTATCAGAATCTGGTAATTAATAACGAAATCTTTCGTAATGATTTACCTGACCTTTCGGGTTTGAAGGGGTAACTTTGCGGTTTGGCCCTCGGTTAATTACAACTAAGGACCTCGTGTTATTTACCCGCGTTGTTAAGTCCCCGATTAGTTTATTAATTATTCAGAAAGCCTTAACTTTCATTATTGACGCTTTTAACCCTTCTCCTACGAATTCGATCGTAACTTTCTCGTTTCATAACGAAACTTTGCGAAATTTATATATTATATTTTGGTGAGTGTATAATACCGTTACAAAGCCTTGGGAACGTTAAAGGGTCACTCAGAGGTATAATTAAACATGTTGACACAGTTAACCCCTGTAGCTTGTAATCTCTCACTTTCTTTCGTGTTTCGCTTTCGTACGATCTATGATACATTCGTTTGAAGGTTCAAGCATTTATTTAGGGTTACTATTCAGTATATTTACCCTTGTTGACATTTATAACCCTCGAATTTACATACTTTCAAGGTTTGTCAAAATTAGTCCTTTATTTATGATAGATGCCACGTGTAAACAAATGACACGTGTTAACACATTATTGGACGCAAAATTTCGAGGTGTTACATCCTCACCCCTTAAAATAAATCTCGACCTGAGATTTACTCAAATAAATAGGGGTACTTTTCTTTCATTGTGTCTTCGACTTCCCACGTATATTCGGGACCTCTACGAGCATCCCATTTGACCTTTACAATCGGTACGTGCTTTCTTCGAAGCTTTTTCACCTGTCGATCTTCAATCGACAAAGGTTTTTCTATAAACTTTAAGCTCTCATCTATATGCACATCTGTGTGTGGAATTACCAATGATTCATCGGCGAAGCACTTTTTGAGATTGCAGATGTGGAACACGTTGTGAATTCCATTGAGCTCTTCAGGCAAGTTCAACTTATAGGCGACTGATCCGACACGTTCAATGACCTCAAAAGGTCCTATGTATCTCGGACTCAGTTTGCCTTTCTTGCCGAAACGCATCACCCCCTTCCAGGGTGATACCTTAAGCAACACTTTTTCACCTACTTCGAAGTGAAAATCCTTACGCTTTGGATCAGCGTAGCTCTTCTGGCTATCGCGGGCAGCCTTGAGACGTTCCCGGATCTGGACAATCTTGTCCGTTGTCTGGAAAACAATCTCTGGTCCTGATAATTGGACCTCTCCTGCTTCCGCCCAACAGACAGGCGATCTACATTTCCTACCGTATAATGCCTCGAAAGGCGCAGCCTTTATGCTGGTGTGGTAGCTATTATTGTAGGAGAATTCGATCAGGGGTAGATTCTTATCCCAGTTACCGCCTAAATCGATCGCACATGCACGAAGCATGTCTTCTAGCGTTTGGATAGTACGCTCACTTTGACCGTCCGTCTGTGGATGGTAAGCCGTACTAAAGTTTAAACGTGTGCCCAAAGATTGCTGGAAACTCTTCCAGAAGTGAGACGTGTACCTGGTATCCCTGTCGAAGATAATAGTCACAGGTATGCCGTGTAAAGCTACAATCTTATCAACATACAGTTGGGCTAACATATCGGAGCTATATGTCTCCTTGATGGGTAGAAAATGAGCTGATTTAGTCAGCCTATCGACTATGACCCATATTGTATCGTTTCCTTTCCTGGTTTTGGGTAACTTGGTTATGAAGTCCATAGTTACGCATTCCCACTTCCACTCGGGAAGTTCAGGCTGTTGTAGCAAGCCAGACGACTTTTGGTGCTCGGCTTTGACTTGAGCACAAGTCAAGCACTTTGCTACGTGGGCGGCCACAGACTTTTTCAAACCTATCCACCAATAATTTGCCTTTAAATCTTGATACATTTTGTCAGCACCAGGATGGACTGAATATCTGGAACTATGGGCTTCCTGGAGGATAACATCTCGTAGTCCTCCATAAATCGCAACCCATATACGTCCGTTCAGTCTAAGGATTCCATCCTTGCTAAGAGTCAACTGCTCCTCAGTTACTCCTAACTTTTCATTAGGATAATTAGCTTCCAACACAGCCTCTCGCTGTGCAGCTAATATCCTTTCAATCAAATTGTTCTTGACCTCAATGCTCTTGGCATTGATTCGAATAGGTTTTACCCTTTCTTTCCTGCTCAAGGCATCAGCGACTACATTCGCCTAGCCGGGATGGTACCTGATCTCGCAATCATAGTCATTCAAGGTTTCCATCCAACGGCGCTGTCTCATGTTCAACTCTTTCTGGTTGAACAGGTGCTGGAGGCTTTTGTGATCAGAATAAATCACAAATTTAATACCATAAAGGTAATGCCTCCATAATTTTAGTGCAAATACAACGGCACCCAACTCCAAGTCATGGGTGGTATGATTCTTTTCATGCACCTTTAATTGCCTTGAAGCGTAGGCAATCACCTTGCCCTTCTGCATAAGCACACACCCCATGCCTGTGTGTGATGCATCGCAGTAAACTACGAATTCATCTGTACCTTCAGGTAGTGTCAACACAGGTGCGTTGCTCAGCTTTTGCTTCAGGATTTCGAAGGACTCTTGCTGCTTTGGGCCCCAAATAAACTTTTCTTTCTTCTTGGTTAGAGAAGTCAAGGGCGCAGCAATCCTCGAAAAATTTTCAATAAACCTCCGGTAGTATCCTGCTAACCCCAGGAAGCTACGGATTTCGGTAGGCGTCTTTGGCTCTTGCCAGTTCATGACCGCCTCTACCTTAGTGGGATCTACTTGGATACCACGCTCACTCACAACGTGCCCTAAAAACTGAACCTCTCGTAGCCAGAATTCACATTTCGAGAATTTGGCGTAGAGTTTCTCACGCTGTAGTAATTCGAGTATGCAACGGAGGTGCTTCTCGTGGTCAGCTTGGTTCTTGGAATATATAAGGATATCGTCGATGAAGACTATGACAAATTTGTCCAAGTACGGCTTGCAGACGCGATTCATGAGATCCATGAACGCAACCGGTGCATTTGTGAGCCCAAAAGGCATCACTAGGAACTCGTAATGACCATAGCGAGTCCTAAATGCTGTCTTATGTACATCCTCATCTCTGACCCTTAGCTGATGATAGCCCGACCTCAAGTCGATCTTCGAGAAATAGCTTGCTCCTTGCAGTTGGTCGAACAGATCATCGATCCTTGGCAAAGGATATCTGTTCTTTATGGTAACTTTGTTTAGCTCTCGATAGTCGATGCACAACCGCATCGATCCGTCCTTCTTCTTTACAAATAGGACTGGTGCTCCCCAGGGAGATGAACTAGGTCTGATAAAACCTTTCGCCAGCAGTTCATCCAACTGGGTCCTTAGTTCTTTCATTTCCGTTGGAGCTAACCTGTAAGGTGCTCTTGCTATCGGAGCTGCTCCAGGAATGATGTCTATTCTGAACTCCACTTGTCTATCTGGTAGCAAACCAGGTAGTTCTTCGGGAAAAACCTCGGGGTATTCAGAAATGACAGGAAGATCCTCTATCTTCGGCTTAGGTTCTTCAATTATAACCTGAGCCATGTAAATTACGCAGCCTCTGTTCAAACACCTAGAAGCTTTGAGCATGGATACGTCCTCGGATAACCCGTACTGCGTATCTCCTTGAATGGTAAGAGATTCACCACTCGGAGTCTTTAAAACTATCTGCCTTTTGCCGCAAATAATTTGGGCCTGGTTATGGGATAACCAGTCCATGCCTAGCACAATGTCAAAACCCGCTAATTTGAAGGGAAGTAGAGATAAAGGAAAAGAATGGTTCCTAATGGACATTTCACATCCTTCTAGAACAGTTGAGACGGTTTCTATCGTGCCGTCTGCTAACTCTACTTCGTATTTCATATCTAGGGTTTTGATCGGCATATTTAACAGTTGGCAAAATTTCTGGTCTACAAAGGATTTATCGGCGCCAGAATCGAATAGTACTCTTGCAAATATATTATTTACGAGAAAAGTACCTGTAAGCACGTTGTCGTTCTGGACCGCTTCCTTTGCATCCATGCGAAAAACTCTCGCATTTGACTTCTTTGTCTCTTCCGCCTTCTTGGCATACTTAGGGCAGTTACTCTTGATATGCCCCTTTTCGTTGCAACCATAGCAGGTTGCATCCTTTATCTTTTTGCATTCCACAGTCTTATGATCCTTGGACTTGCATAGTCCACAGGAAGGAGTCTTTGATTGCGACTGTGAGTTTGATGCAAATCTGCATTTCCCAGAGTGGGGTTTCTTGCAGATTTTGCAGTTAGGCCTTTCACCAGTTTGCCCATCTTTCTTTGTCTCAGCCCCTCTCTTGCCGTCACTGTCACACCCCCAAAATCCACACGCGGAGTACCACCGCTTGGGAGCGTGACTGACCAGGATCAAGCCACCAATCATATTGAACATAGCATAATATAAATAAAATAGTTTGTAAAACCTCATTCAATACAATTGATGTTCCAAACCAAACATAGTATCAGTAGCGGAAGCATAAGTAAATAACCCAAAGTAAATCATAAGTTCAAATATTCGAAATGTTTAAACATAGCGTTCATGATCCATTGCCCACAACGACCCGCTCCTCCAGTGCAAGCTCCATAAGTACCTAAGGTCCTGCAAGGCATGCAGCAGAGAGTCAACAAACTAGTTGAGCGAGTTCACAGTTAACAGTTCAGTAATAGTATGGTATGAGTAATAATAAGTTCGTTCGTTTATATCATGTATCATATTTCCCATCGCGGCCTCCCAGGCAGGTGTGCGAAGATATTAGGGGATGTTCATCCCAATTATTCTAGACTAGGTTTATTTGTATCGCGGCCTCCCAGGCAGGTGTGCGAAGGTTAGTAAGTTTAGTTCGCGGCCTTCCAAAGGCAGGTGTGCGAAGATGTCATAGTATCGCGGCCAACCCGTGGCAGGTGTGCGAAGATCAGTTCAATAAGTGTTACTAGTCTAGTAGGTTCATATTCATTAAGTTCTACCATCTGAGTGTGCATAACAATCTATCGAATCCCATTCCCCACCCGGGAACCCATGCCTTGGCTGTGTGAACTCACCTTGGGTTTGCTCGGTATGCTAAGTATGTGCTCAAAGTAAATCAATCACGTCCTAGAGTATGTACGTACACAATCAGTTTGAATTCATGCAGTTAGTGTATAAGCATAATCAATAATCACCAAGTAGTGCACATCACTAATCAACATCACACAAATCATGCATAGCGTTTGACATCAGTTAATTAACTCAGTTAACACTTAACAGAATTACATCAGTTACTGTGCAGGTTGTCCAGATTGGCGAAACAGAGGTTGGTGAAACATAGACTGTTTCGTCAACTATTCTTTGGCGAAACACAATTCAATTTCGTCGAAACCCTTGGCGAAACACATCCTCGTTTCGTCAAGCGTTCCATTCCGTCAATGACTCAATTTCGTCAAACATTCAAATTCGTCAAGGCATTCACATTCGTCAAGCATTCTAATTCACCAAACATTCAGATTCGTTAATATCAGTTACGTCAATAAACCAGTTACGTAAATCATGGATCAGTTACAACAGAAATCACAGGAAACCCTAATCTGCCGTCACATCATTATCGATCAAACAACAATCATTCAGTAATCATAGAATCATCGTTTAATCACTTCGTAATCAAATCATGTTATCACAACCATCTTCTAACATGAATCCTAACTTACGTATCACAAACCGATTACCATAACACGAACAACATTTAGATATTGCTCCTGAACATCATGTAATCTAATTCATCATTAACAATATACGTATTCATAGATTGTAACCGATAAATCATGCGTTGCGAGTACGGGATTACCATAAGCATATATTCACATATGATCCAGGAAATCAAGCATAGATATAACATAAATCAAGAAATCATGAACACGTAACGACTAACCGAAAGGATCAAGGAAGCAACTAAGTCGATTCTAGGCTTCGGGTATGCGAGATCGCCGTCACAGAGCAAAGGAGTTCTTAGGGTTTCTGTTTTTCTAAAAGTGTGACAAATGAAGAGGTTTCGTATAACCTATACGCGTTTAAGGTTAACTGGGCCGAACTGGGCTTGGCGGAACTGTTGGGCCGGCGAAACACATGTTTCGTCGAGAGGGGTTTGGCGAGACAGGCCTCCTGTTTCGTTGAGATGTTGTTGGCGAATCTAGCTCTGATTCGTCGAGCACTATGTGGTTTAATGTGGTTTAATCAGTAGTCTAAGTCTAAGTGTTCATAATACTCACATTACAATGGTAATCACATACATGCATAACACAGTACGTTTCATTAACACATAACATGTACAGTTACAAGTCAACAAGTCAAACAATTACATAGTCAAGGTCAATGGTCAACGATCAAAGTCAACGTGCATTTAAAGTCAAAAGGTCGAGTTGTCACATTATCCCCAACTTGAAAGAAATTTCGTCCCGAAATTTGGTACGTACTTACTGAGGAAGCTAGATAGGTTGCATCGTTCACTGGTTTTCCTGGGGTGTCACATCCTCCCCCCGTTGATCTGGAATTTCGCCCCGAAATTCCGTGGTAGTAGCTTCAGCCTCAGCAGTGGTTGTATTGGTTCCGAACAACTGGGGATACTTTTCTTTCATTTGGTCTTCGCGTTCCCAGGTGTACTCTGGGCCACGTCGGGAGTTCCAACGAACTCGAACAAGAGGGATTCTCTTGTGTTTGAGGACCTTCACATCCCGATCCGTAATTTCAACAGGTTCCTCGACGAACTGCAACCGCTCGTCGATAGTGAGTTCCTTAAAAGGAACGATGAGGGTTTCATCTGATAAGCACTTCTTTAAGTTCGATACATGAAAGACATTGTGAACTGCCCCGAGTTCAGCTGGTAAGTTCAATCTGTAGGCTACCTTGCCGATTTTCTCTATGATCTCGAATGGTCCAACATATCTCGGATTCAGTTTGCCCCGTTTGCCAAAACGTACCACACCCTTCCAGGGTGAAACTTTCAATAAAACCCGGTCCCCGACCTGAAATTCCAATGGCTTTCTACGCTTGTCCGCGTAGGCTTTCTGACGGTCACGTGCTGCCGCCATGCGTTGTCGTATCTGTGCGATCTTTTCCGTGGCGTCCACTACAATCTCTGGACCCGTGATCTGACTATCCCCCACCTCTGCCCAGCAGAGGGGTGACCGGCATTTACGCCCGTACAATGCCTCAAATGGAGCGGCTTGGATGCTGGTGTGATAACTATTATTATATGAAAACTCCACCAAAGGGAGGTGCTTTTCCCAGCCGTTGCCGAAATCGATAACACATGCCCGGAGCATGTCTTCAAGAGTTTGGATCGTTCGCTCAGACTGCCCATCCGTCTGAGGGTGATATGCCGTGCTCATGTCTAACTTTGAGCCGAAAGATTTGTGCATCGCTTGCCATAGCTCTGACGTGAATCGTGCATCGCGATCCGAAATAATAGAGATGGGCACCCCGTGCCTCGAAACAACTTCTTTGAGATAAACGTCTGCGAGAGTGGAGAACTTATCCGTTTCCTTTATGGCCAGAAAGTGTGCAGACTTGGTGAGTCGATCCACGATCACCCATATCGTATCATTCCCACGCTGGGATCTAGGTAAGCCTGTAACGAAATCCATGGAAATTTCTTCCCATTTCCATTGCGGTATCTTGGGTTGCTGAAGTAGACCCGCTGGTTTCTGATATTCCACTTTGACCCTTGCACATGTCAAACACTTGCCGACGTAGGTGGCGATGTGGGCCTTCATGCTTGGCCACCAATAAGTAGTTCTGATGTCGTGGTACATTTTGTCCGACCCTGGATGTACCGAATAACGGGACTTGTGAGCTTCATCCATTACAAGCTCTCGTAGACCGCCATAAAGTGGAACCCAAATACGCCCCGTTACATAGTAGGCGCCGTCTTCCTTTTGTTCCATTTGTTGCCTCGAACCACGTAAAGCTTCAGCCTTTACGTTTTCTGGTTTCAATGCTTCCACTTGAGCATCTCGTATCTGTGCAGGAAGACTAGACTGAATAGTGAGCTGTAAAGCTCGTACGCGTCTAGGTAGAGTGTCTTTCCGACTAAGGGCGTCAGCCACAACATTGGCTTTGCCTGGATGGTACTTGATAGCGCATTCGTAATCGTTCAGTAGTTCGACCCATCTTCGTTGACGCATGTTCAAATCCTTTTGCTTAAGGATATGCTCGAGACTCCTGTGATCGGTGTAAATCGTGCACCTGGTACCGTACAGGTAGTGTCGCCATATCTTAAGCGCGAAAACAACAGCTCCCAGCTCTAAATCGTGCGTCGTGTAGTTCCGTTCGTGAACCTTGAGTTGACGAGAGGCGTAGGCAATCACTTTATCCCGCTGCATCAATACGCAACCAAGACCCTGTATTGATGCGTCACAATAAACCACGAAATCTTCCGTGCCCTCTGGCAACGAGAGAATAGGCGCACTGCAAAGCCTATCCTTTAAGTACTGAAAAGCGGTTTCCTGGGACTCTCCCCAGCGATAGGTGACACCCTTCTGTGTCAGCAGTGTAAGTGGTTGAGCGATCTTTGAAAAGTCTTTGATGAATGGCCGATAGTAACCCGCCAAACCCAAGAATTGGCGTATTTCCGTTGGTGTACGCGGTGCAGGCCAGTTCCTGATCGAATCTACCTTGGATGGATCGACATGGATCCCATCCCTGTTCACCACATGGCCTAAGAAGTGGACTTCACGAAGCCAGAAGTCACATTTAGAAAACTTGGCGTACAATTGCTCCTTTCGAAGGAGTTCCAAAATCAGACGTAAGTGCTGTTCGTGCTCCTCCTGACTCTTGGAGTAAATCAAAATGTCGTCGATGAAAACAATGACGAACTTGTCAAGATAGGGTTTACACACCCTGTTCATAAGATCCATGAATACGGCAGGCGCGTTCGTTAACCCAAATGGCATGACAAGAAACTCGTAGTGACCGTAGCGAGTTCTGAATGCGGTTTTGGAGACGTCCTCATCCCGGACTCTCAGCTGATGATACCCCGACCTCAAATCTATCTTCGAATAGTAGCACGACCCTTGCAACTGGTCGAATAAGTCGTCGATGCGCGGAAGAGGATAACGGTTCTTCACCGTCACCTTGTTGAGTTCACGGTAGTCGATGCACATCCTGAACGTACCGTCTTTCTTCTTCACAAAAAGTACTGGAGCTCCCCAAGGCGATGAGCTTGGACGAATAAAACCCTTTTCCAAGAGTTCTTGTAGCTGCTTCGACAGTTCTTCCAGTTCGGTTGGAGCTAAACGATACGGTGCGCGGGCTATTGGTGCTGCTCCAGGAGCTAACTCAATCTGAAACTCGACTTGACGATGAGGAGGTAAACCAGGTAAATCTTCAGGAAACACCTGAGGAAAGTCACATACAACTGGGATATCCTCCAGCTTCTTTTCCTTTGCTGATGCGTCAGTGACAAGTGCCAGAATGGCAGTGTGTCCCTTTCGTAAACATTTCTGCGCCTTTAAGAAAGAGATGATGCCAACTACAGCACCACTCTTGTCACCTTGAACTTCGAGAGGTTCCTGACTAGAGCGAGGAATACGAATAACCTTCTCCTTGCATAAAATCTCTGCGCGATGTTGGGATAACCAATCCATACCGATGACGACGTCGAAACTACCCAAGACTATGGGTATAAGATCAATCGAGAAAGTCTGACTAGCTAGAACGATGTTACAGCCCTTGATTACATGTGCCGCTTCTACACTTTTACCATTTGCCAGTTCTACGACGTGTTTAGTGTTTAGGGGTGTTGGTGTACGTTTTAACAATTTACTCATTTTCAATGACATATAACTTGTATCAGCACCCGAATCAAATAGGACAGTAGCATAAATATCGTCGAGAAGAAACTTACCCATAACCACATTGGGGTCATTCACTGCGTCACCCTGACCTAGCACGAACATACGACCACGAGCTTCGTTGCCATTGTTGTTGTTGTTTCCCCCGTTGTTGTTGTTATTGTTGTTATTTCCGTTGCCCTGGTTGTTGTTGTTGTTGCGATTCTGGTTCAACTGTGGGCAATCGCGTTTGTAGTGGTCTTCAGCCCCACACTGGAAACATCCCCGGTTTCCACGCTGTGGCTGCTGCTGCTGGTTCTGTGGAGCTGGCGGTGGGAGTTGCTGGTTTTGGTTTGCTGGTCGCGAGCTTCTACAATCTTTAGCCTCATGGCCCGGCTTGTGGCATCTTTGACAACGTTCCCTGCGACATCTTCCACTGTGGTGTTTGTTGCACCTGTTACACCACGGGTGAGTTCCCCTATAACCACTCTGACCCTGACTGCCCGATGATTGCTGACTCGGACTCTGGTAATCGTTGGTGCGACGTTGCTGAGTTTGGGACTGAACCGAAACTGATCCCTTGCTGGAATCTCCATCCCACTTTCTTTTGTTCTCGCTGGTTGTGGCAGAAGTAGTAGCAGCTGGAGTGGCTGAAGTAGTAACCGTAGCAGTAGCGTTGACACGCTTAGGCAGTTTATTCTGGTCCACTGCCTGGTCGGTGATGCGATGAGCGAGGCGTTGAATAGCCTGGATGTTGTCGAGATTAGCCGATGTTACGTGGCTCTGGATCTCTGGCGCCAAACCTTTGAGATACAACTCAATACGCTTGTATGGAGGGTCCACCATAGTTGGACACAGCACGGCCAGCTCATTTGACTGTTTAGTATACGCTTCAATCTCTGATCCAACCATTTTCAGGTTATACAGCTCGTCTTCCAGTTTGTGAATATCTTCACGCGTGCAATACTCTCTCTTGATTCCTTAAAATCGTTCCAGGGTGTGGCGTTAGCAGCTGCCAACCCCAGAATTTGCACCTGCGCGTTCCACCAGGTTAGCGCTATTCCCTCCAAGGTGCCAGTTGCATACTTGACCTTGCGAGCCTCAGGGCACTCGCACATTTCGAATACTGACTCTAGCTTTTCAAACCAATGGAGGAGTCCCACTTCCCCCTCGGTGCCACTGAAAGAATTTGGACGACAGTCCATGAAGTTCTTGAATGTGCAGACAGGCTGCTGCGCGTGTTGACCTATTGTACGAATAGGACGAAGTTAAATACGGGAGTTAATGTAGGATCTAAAGACCCTAGTATGAGTCTATACTGCAGGGTATACTACCTGCTTGAGCGGCTGCAACTGCCGCAGCAACGAGAGCCTCTAGCTGGGCTTGAGTCATGTTAATTCGTGCGGCCATTGATCTTCACATCAAAGGCAACATAAGTGAGAAAGGTTCGCGAATAGTGCGATGACAGAAGAGTGTAAGCACATAAGTGTTCTCAAGCAGTAACAGATAGCGAGCAATAGTAGGGTAAGCATACTACGAGCAAAGTTCTAAGCAGTTCTAGCAAGCAGGTAATAAACATAAACCTTATTACCTAGGATGTCGAGTCTTGCACGTGGAGCGAAGCGTCGTTGTGGATCGTTGAGAGCACTGTTCTGGTTATAGTCTGGTTTTAATAAAAACGTTTTCCCATATTAAAACCAAGTTCTCTATAACCAATGGCTCTGATACCAATCTGTCACACCCCCAAAATCCACACGCGGAGTACCACCGCTTGGGAGCGTGACTGACCAGGATCAAGCCACCAATCATATTGAACATAGCATAATATAAATAAAATAGTTTGTAAAACCTCATTCAATACAATTGATGTTCCAAACCAAACATAGTATCAGTAGCGGAAGCATAAGTAAATAACCCAAAGTAAATCATAAGTTCAAATATTCGAAATGTTTAAACATAGCGTTCATGATCCATTGCCCACAACGACCCGCTCCTCCAGTGCAAGCTCCATAAGTACCTAAGGTCCTGCAAGGCATGCAGCAGAGAGTCAACAAACTAGTTGAGCGAGTTCACAGTTAACAGTTCAGTAATAGTATGGTATGAGTAATAATAAGTTCGTTCGTTTATATCATGTATCATATTTCCCATCGCGGCCTCCCAGGCAGGTGTGCGAAGATATTAGGGGATGTTCATCCCAATTATTCTAGACTAGGTTTATTTGTATCGCGGCCTCCCAGGCAGGTGTGCGAAGGTTAGTAAGTTTAGTTCGCGGCCTTCCAAAGGCAGGTGTGCGAAGATGTCATAGTATCGCGGCCAACCCGTGGCAGGTGTGCGAAGATCAGTTCAATAAGTGTTACTAGTCTAGTAGGTTCGTATTCGTTAAGTTCTACCATCTGAGTGTGCATAACAATCTATCGAATCCCATTCCCCACCCGGGAACCCATGCCTTGGCTGTGTGAACTCACCTTGGGTTTGCTCGGTATGCTAAGTATGTGCTCAAAGTAAATCAATCACGTCCTAGAGTATGTACGTACACAATCAGTTTGAATTCATGCAGTTAGCGTATAAGCATAATCAATAATCACCAAGTAGTGCACATCACTAATCAACATCACACAAATCATGCATAGCGTTTGACATCAGTTAATTAACTCAGTTAACACTTAACAGAATTACATCAGTTACTGTGCAGGTTGTCCAGATTGGCGAAACAGAGGTTGGCGAAACATAGACTGTTTCGTCAACTATTCTTTGGCGAAACACAATTCAATTTCGTCGAAACCCTTGGCGAAACACATCCTCGTTTCGTCAAGCGTTCCATTCCGTCAATGACTCAATTTCGTCAAACATTCAAATTCGTCAAGGCATTCACATTCGTCAAGCATTCTAATTCACCAAACATTCAGATTCGTTAATATCAGTTACGTCAATAAACCAGTTACGTAAATCATGGATCAGTTACAACAGAAATCACAGGAAACCCTAATCTGCCGTCACATCATTATCGATCAAACAACAATCATTCAGTAATCATAGAATCATCGTTTAATCACTTCGTAATCAAATCATGTTATCACAACCATCTTCTAACATGAATCCTAACTTACGTATCACAAACCGATTACCATAACACGAACAACATTTAGATATTGCTCCTGAACATCATGTAATCTAATTCATCATTAACAATATACGTATTCATAGATTGTAACCGATAAATCATGCGTTGCGAGTACGGGATTACCATAAGCATATATTCACATATGATCCAGGAAATCAAGCATAGATATAACATAAATCAAGAAATCATGAACACGTAACGACTAACCGAAAGGATCAAGGAAGCAACTAAGTCGATTCTAGGCTTCGGGTATGCGAGATCGCCGTCACAGAGCAAAGGAGTTCTTAGGGTTTCTGTTTTTCTAAAAGTGTGACAAATGAAGAGGTTTCGTATAACCTATACGCGTTTAAGGTTAACTGGGCCGAACTGGGCTTGGCGGAACTGTTGGGCCGGCGAAACACATGTTTCGTCGAGAGGGGTTTGGCGAGACAGGCCTCCTGTTTCGTTGAGATGTTGTTGGCGAATCTAGCTCTGATTCGTCGAGCACTATGTGGTTTAATGTGGTTTAATCAGTAGTCTAAGTCTAAGTGTTCATAATACTCACATTACAATGGTAATCACATACATGCATAACACAGTACGTTTCATTAACACATAACATGTACAGTTACAAGTCAACAAGTCAAACAATTACATAGTCAAGGTCAATGGTCAACGATCAAAGTCAACGTGCATTTAAAGTCAAAAGGTCGAGTTGTCACATTATCCCCAACTTGAAAGAAATTTCGTCCCGAAATTTGGTACGTACTTACTGAGGAAGCTAGATAGGTTGCATCGTTCACTGGTTTTCCTGGGGTGTCACATCCCCCCCCCCCCCCCCGTTGATCTGGAATTTCGCCCCGAAATTCCGTGGTAGTAGCTTCAGCCTCAGCAGTGGTTGCCAGGTGATACAATCCACAGCACCTTTCTCCCCTGTAAATTCCCGGGGCTTACAAGATACAAAGTATTTGTAGGTGCAACCCTTAGCATTTGATGCATCAGTATATTCTCTATCGCGATGAACGCTGTTCTCAGTGGACGAGTGTTTGTCGTCATCTTTCTTGGGTTGAGAGGGTGGTTTGGAGTGTGTCTTTGGTTTAGAGGGTGGTTTTGACACGGTTCTGCCTTGGGACTCGGTATATTGACGATCAAGAGCTGCCTGAACAGCATTGTCAATCAGAGCCTTCAGCTGTGCGCCTGTCAGATGCACTGGCACATTGTCGTAGTCATCATCATTAGTATGGCTATTCTCTCCGTTGGGATCCGCCATTGTAACTTGAATCTGTTACAGAAGATAACAAAATTTTATTCAGGAGATTATCATCTGATTGTCTTTTATGACAATTTGTCAACCATGGTACAGAGACCATATTTGGTTAACTTATTACTTCATTACATATTAGGATTTGAATATATCCTATTTCAGCTATATAAATAGTATTGGCGGCATAAAGCCTAATCATGATGATGTTTTATATTATTAGCCGAGATTTCAGAGAATCAAAGGCATAGAGGTTTGAACCGTAGTTCTCTTACCCCTTTCTGGCAGGGAGTCATAGACCACCACTGTCTTTTGTCTTTATAAGACAATTGTTACGGCCCATAGGCACTACACCTCTAATGGATGTTTTAATATGGTTGGCCCGTAGGCACTACATCTCTAATGGATGTTTTAATATGATTGGCCCGTAGGCACTACATCTCTAATGGATGTTTTAATAAGGTTGGCCCGTAGGCACTACATCACTAATGGATGTTTTTATAATACTGGCCCGTAGGCACTACATCACTAATGGATGTTTTAAATATTGGCCCGTAGGCACTACATCACTAATGGATGTTTTTAATAAGATTGATCACCTTCATTGGTGATTTAACCCACGATTTATAAATCATTTAGTTGGGTTTTGAAATCCTTAAAGGATTATTGTATAAGAATGACGTGCGTGATTTTAACGAATCACATCTGCCATGATTGTTAACATGCGTACAGAGGTTAACAGGGAATCAGAATCTTTTCAATTAGGTCGTACCATCTTGACTGGATCTTAAAAGACACCAAGCTAGGTTTCACCTTTTAAGATTCTTTATTTAGGCAGATCAATTAAAAGGATTGGTTTTGATTTAGTTCATACATATTAAAACAAAACTCATAACATACATTCCATAATCTCAAATACAATTACATATCGCCCTAAACGGGTCTTTCAAATAGTATATACCTCCATAGAGGTATAAAATAAGTGACAAGTCCACGCAGGGACTAACATAAGATAGGTGTCCATACAAGGACAAAAATAAGTCCACATAGGGACTGAAATACGATAAGTGTCCACGCAGGGACTTATTTCAAAGTAGAAATTACATTGGTACAACTATTAAGGGCTAGTGGTCACGTTTCTTCTTTTTGCCCTTTAGTAGGTTTGCCAAGCCCTTGAGAAATCCTCGGTGGCTTTTCTTTTCTTCCTCGAACTCTCTCTCCACACGATCTAGTCGATGGAGTATCTCTTCCTGTTCAGGAGGAGAGAAACGTGGTTGCGGCGCTTGATGCGGAACTGGAGGTCTGGGAGGTATTGGATACCCATGAGCTGAGTAGTCCGGTGGTCCCATGTTTCCATGTGCTCCGTCAGGGTAGCGCGCATTATATCTTGCCGACACCACATATGGGTCGCGCTCATAGCCGTAGTTGTATTGTGCTTGTGACGGTTCAAACGGGTTGTAAGCCGTTGGACCCGTATAAGCAGGTATGGGTTGGTCATACCCAAATAGTGGCGAATTTGGTGCAGCTGGTGCGGAGTTCGCCTCCTGTATAGGACTTGAAGGTCCTTCTTCTTGTAGTGGCGGATAATGGCTACTACTAGAGTGTCGAGGAGTGCTGAAGTGGATACCCCCTCCTCCTCGTGTAGACATACGAGCATTTGTCCTCCTACGCCTCGGCGGATCAGGCATTACTGGTTGCGCCGGTGGCGGAGGTGGTGGCGTAACTGCCTCAAAGCGTGAATCCTCAGAGGGATCCTGTGGATGTCGCGGTTGTTGAGATGTCTGTTGAGGTGGCGTGTAGTACCACTCATGTCGGTCAAACAACGCTTGGAAACTGTCTGGCCCCTGATAGGGTGTGCCATGGAAGGATGACCCATCAGAGACTTCTATCGGATGCGTGGGCGTACCACGAGCAGGTTCAGTTGGATAAGTATCTTCATCCATATGGTCCTCAGAGAAGTGATCTTGTGGCCCTAGTGGAACAAAGCCTGAAGGTTCCTGTATGTAGTCAGCTGGATTAAACTGACCTATGAAGTATGGAGTAGGGTCGTCATAATTCCGGTGCGATACCGAACGTTGTAGAGGTATGAAGGAAGGTTGTGGGTTGTTGGGATCATTTTCTGAGTTTGGCCCAAAGGAGTGCCGGTAGGATGGCGTTGAGCTGTGCGAGGTGGAATGCCTCGCGGGTTCGTAGAGATATCTTCGTCGTTGTGGTTCTTCGCTCCTTGTCATTGAAGGATGTCTTGTACCTGATGGTCCAGCTTCGTTGTCGTGATGTGTCACGACATCTCCTCTGCCTCTTCTTCCCCTTCCTCTTCCTCGGAATATAACAGGTGGCATTTTCCTGCTTTATAAAACTTTAAATTCCAATAATAGAAGAAAAAGACAAATTTGGAATAACAATTCGAATTTGTCCTAAGTTCTTGTCTAGACTCAAGTATGTGCAATTGTGTCATTTTGATTAAACACAATAGGATAGTGTTTAATTCACTCAATGTTGGCTCTGATACCAACCTGTCACACCCCGCTTTCCACGTGTCTCACCGGTGGGCCCGGTGGGGGATTACCGTGACGATGTTGGCAACAATATAGTCAAACCACACAATTATATAATGCACAGCGGAAGCTTAAGATAAATATATACTTCAACCTCTGGTTGTAATATCAAATGTATTACAGAAGTTGAATACATCCACAGCGGATCAAAAATAATAAATATTGTTCATTCAGATGCAGCATCGAGTTTGCGAGACTATGTACGATGCTTAGGACGCCTATACCAGCCCATTTCGTATAGTACCTGCACTTAATCTTTTTGGGGAAAATACGTCAGTTTACACTGGTAAATATATTCAACTGACACATTTGAAAATGTTTATTAAAATTGATTTGAATGCACAAGGCACAAACTCTTTTATAACTTGGGAAAATTATTAAAATCTTGTGAACGTTTTACATGTTCTTTTATGCGTTCAGTAGCCCGGGTCGTGCCGGGTTAAAGATTTATAGACACACCACATTGCGTAAAACCGTAGTATAAAAACCAACGGCTACGTCTTTTAATTTAATGTCGACAATATATACCGGGTGTACGCCTACACCGGGATGTCGAAGGTCGTGGCCATTTTGTAAAATGATGCCAAGGATATCCGGGACAACGGTCATTAAACCCCCCAAAGGCTTTTAAGAAACAAAACTGTTTAAATGAGCCGATCATATTATTTAATTAACCACCTAAGCGATGGAAAAATATAATGCTCAATCAAGCGGTATTAACATACCGTAACCCAAGCCCATATAGGGGAAATAAGTTAAAGTATTTACCTTTGCAAGTATATTTCCTTAATTTGGATTAAATCACCGATAGCTTTTACTGGGGCTCCTAATCTGGAACGAAGGTTTTAATTAACCTCTTAGAATCCTAACGAGTCGTTATAATGGCCGTAGCCTAGACCGGTTGGTTCCGATATGTGAATATGGTTTAATCGCGTGAAAAGGCGAAAACCGAGAATGGAGTGCGATTCTGACCCAACAAGCTCAGAGACTTGTTTTATATGGGTTTATGGTTCACACTCTGGATTTTGGGGTCCAAATAATATAATTTGACCCGTATCGGCTAATTTATGAAAACTAGTTTCATAAGCCGAACCGTGCGCGCAATAGGCGAAACGGTTAACCATGAGAGTCGTACGCTTATTTCCTAAGTCAATATGCCTTAAAGAGGTTGTGGTATCAGTAGGATACCTTCCGTGATGCCCGTAACGAGTTTTAGTTAATATTACGCCCCGTAGGGGTTTTTCGGTCATTTTAAAGACTTTTAAAGAGCTTTTCGAGTTCTACAGGAAATCTGAGTTTCCCGTACAGCTTATAAAGCTTAAAATACTTTATTTATTATTTAAAATCAGTAGCAACTGGAATCGGGTCAAAAGACCTTGTAGAACTCATGTTTTGGCCGAAAAGGGCATATTCGGTATTTACCGAACCGTAGCCATAACCGCAGGTTATGAGCGAGGTAAAAATTATTAAAAATCTTTAAAATTCCCAAAATATTATTTTAATACAGTGGGTAAAAGTTTTGGTGACGAAATCTTGGTTTAGATAGGTGTTATGCTAATTGCGCCGTTAATTACTAAAGTTTACTTTAAATGCGCCATTTAGCATAACTCTCATTCTAGACCTCGGATTGACGTGAAACTTTAAGGACATGCTTATAATTTAATAAGCAAGGTTCTGGTCCGTTCACGTGTCCAAAATACTCGTTTTATTTTCAAAATGGCGTTACGGTCAACTTTTAGGCGATTAACGGAAATGCGTAAAAGACTCGGATAACTCATGAACCGATTACAGAGGTTTATACCATCATGTAACCTGGTCCTAAGAGGGTCCTAAGGTATATCTATACCTCACTAAAACGGGTCAGAACTGAAGTCAATGCAAAAGTCAAACTTTTGCGACATTCGGCTCCGAACCGGGTCAATATAGCAAATGGTCGATTCAAACGAGCGCAAACAAGTTTATATACTTAATATCATATTTTATGAGTGTCAAAACAGGTTTCTTAGTATGTACATTACAGATTATGCATAAATCGCTAAAATAGCTTTCTGTTGACTTTTTAAGTGCGCGTTTGACTCGATATTTGACATAGTTAGAGTGGTGATCAGGGGGAACCCTTTTAGAGGTTTATTACCCACATAAATACCAACTCAAAACCACTTTTGATTCGTCATAAGACTGAACCATTTGCAAGTTATTGTAATGACAACCGTTAGTTACGATGGTTGGGTTTATAAGCTAAAACTATGGAAATGTAAGACCAAAATGGTTATGAACGACTTACAGAAGTTGTTTCTTTCTTATAGAGCAGAGATGGATGCTTGGGAGCTCTTAGAATGATCAGAGATGTGTGTTTGAGGTGTGGTGAACATATGCTCACAAGTATGCTATTTATAGCCAAAGAAAGCACCTAAGATCATCACAACTCAGTCTACATTTGATCATGGATCATGGGCAGGTGTCCCTAAGTGATATGGGTCAAGTGTAGGGTGCCCATGCCTCATTCATTAGTGTTTTGATCGTTCAAAGGCTCCAAAAGGCAAGTAGTTACAACTTTCTGCATCTGGGCGTTTTACGCGGCCCGCATGGGAGTTCCATGCTTGTTTAATGCGGGTCGCCTGGAATTCAAATAACAGGCGCGTAAAACAGGAGGCTCGCGGCCCGCCTACACTTAGGCTATTACTTAACGCGGGTCGCGAGAGGCTTGGTTTCCAGAAATTTTAAATCTTTTGAAATGATTATCAGAATCTGGTAATTAATAACGAAATCTTTCGTAATGATTTACCTGACCTTTTGGGTTTGAAGGGGTAACTTTGCGGTTTGGCCCTCGGTTAATTACAACTAAGGACCTCGTGTTATTTACCCGCGTTGTTAAGTCCCCGATTAGTTTACTAATTATTCAGAAAGCCTTAACTTTCATTATTGACGCTTTTAACCCTTCTCCTACGAATTCGATCGTAACTTTCTCGTTTCATAACGAAACTTTGCGAAATTTATATATTATATTTTGGTGAGTGTATAATACCGTTACAAAGCCTTGGGAACGTTAAAGGGTCACTCAGAGGTATAATTAAACATGTTGACACAGTTAACCCCTGTAGCTTGTAATCTCTCACTTTCTTTCGTGTTTCGCTTTCGTACGATCTATGATACATTCGTTTGAAGGTTCAAGCATTTATTTAGGGTTACTATTCAGTATATTTACCCTTGTTGACATTTATAACCCTCGAATTTACATACTTTCAAGGTTTGTCAAAATTAGTCCTTTATTTATGATAGATGCCACGTGTAAACAAATGACACGTGTTAACACATTATTGGACGCAAAATTTCGAGGTGTTACACGCCACCCCGCCAACTCAGCAAAAATAGCGCCCCTTGGCACCTTCCCCCACCCCCTGCATGTTACCAAGGGGGCGATACCCCTTGTCCGCCAGCACGCTAACGGCCAGAAAATGGTTTGATCCAGGCATTTGGTCAACAATACCGTTGGGCACAATGGTTTTTTTAGAGGTTTCATGGCGGATTGTGAAAGAAGGTTGAATTGCATGTATCATGGCGGATTGTGAGAGAAGGTTGAATTGCAGGTTTCATGGCCGATAACGCATTCTTAAGTAAATTTTCAGTTTCTTTTAAAATAATTAAACCCTCAAATTAAGTTGTTCATTAATTATATAATTCTGCTAAATACCGACCACAAATTCCCTATGGGGACGACCTTACTTACCCATACTATAGGTATTTAAACTACAAAATACTTATTTTTTATTAGTCCACAACAACTACATCAGTTAGACTCGATTAAAAAATGCTCCATAGAATAAAATAGGTTGAAAGTTAGGGTTGTCCTCAACAATTTCTTTAGTTGGGATTGTTACTAGCTAATATGTCGTAGTTAGAATTATTTAAATCTAATAAACCTTTTAATTTAAAATTAACTATTGAACCACACATATACAAGAATATATCAAAGTTTAACATGTTTATATTGGTTCATGACACACTCCCTCTATTTAACCCTGTTAAAGTCCACCTTGGAACATAATCTTTGATAACAAATAACATCTTAAATACATATAGTTCATCAGGGTGGAGATAAAATAAGAAGTTTATTTCGCTAGGAAGGATAGGAAGCAATCATAACCGTCCAATTGCACAATCTACGGTCTAGATCAAAATCAAATTAAAAACTGTCATTTAAACACGCTCTCCGGGGTTTCAGGGGTATTATCGTCAAAATCCAAAATAACCGCCGTTGAATATACACAGAAATCCTTCGAAAAAAAGTGCATTACGTTTTACACTTCCATTGAACGATCAAACACACAAAGAAATTTGAGAAAATCATACTCCATTTGAACTTCATGGCGTCGTCGAGAGATAATTTGAAGGTTTACATTCGAGTTACTCAAAAGAAATCCGTCGCTGAAAACCCTAAATCATCAAAGAAGCAAAAAACATCATCAGCAGAAGAGAACATAGATGAACAAGAAAATATTAGCCGAAAATCACCAATGAAACAACAAAGAACTAGAAAACGAAAAGATATTTCAGAAAATGGTAATTTTATCTATTTTTGCTCTTTAACTGAATTCAAGTTACGTTTTATGAAGTACAGTAGACCTAATATATGATATCCGTTCCGAAAAATAGTTAATGAGTTATATCTTCCCCTATCTTAACATTTTTGTTAGTAGAAACTACATTGCGTTTTATGCTAACACTATGATCTAAGATGCTAATGCTTCTTATGTGATTTATATATTGTGAATTAATGCGTTTTACCTTAATAAAGTTGCAGAAACAAAGAGATTATTATTATGAGAATTGTAATCGAATTTTAGAACATTGCATTTTATCTTTGAATTTGTTGAGATACATATGTTGTTAACTATTGCCTGTTAAATAATATGATTTAAAGTATTGTGTTTTATCTAAAACATGGGTATCACTGCTTTTTATCTTTATAGTGTTAGCTAATTCGATTTATCATAATTTTGTTAATTGACATTGTTAACTAATGCGTTTTATATTAATTTATCATAAAAAACAAAATGAGATTATGTAATGTTAATTTGCTGTGTTAAATAATATGATTTAAAGTATTGTGTTTTATCTAAAACATGGGAATCACTGCTTTTTATCTTTATAGTGTTAGTTAATGCGTTTTATCATAAATTTGTTAATTGACATTGTTTTCATTATTCTATTTGAAGTTAAAAAACAAGAGGAAAAACAAAAAAGGAGAAGAAAGAAAGTGGTGATAGAATCATCAGAAGAGACAGTTTCTGATTCCAATGATAAAAAATCTAGTCGAGCTATTGTTCTGCATACTTCCGAACAACAAGTAAATTCAGGTAACATAAAACGCATTTAACAAAAATTCAAGAAAAAAATATATGTTTTTAACACAATTCAATGTGTCAGATGATGATTTTGTTGATCCACAACCAAGAGTTAACCCGACAAAAAATCAAAAGAAGGAAAAGGCAGAATCAAAACCAAAGAGATCACAGAGGAAAGATAAAACAAAAGAACAACCAGAACAACAACCATATTATGATTACGACGGAAAAAGAATCAACATAAGATGTGCAGTCAATAATCTAAAAGATTATATTGAAAGTTTGTCAAAAGAGCAAAGGGATACTGTTAGAGAAATAGGGTTTGAGAGCATACTAAAATTCAATCTGCATTCAGTTCCACGCAAATTTGGATATTGGCTGGTAAAAAACTTTGATGCTGAAAATGATGAGATAAATACCGGAGATGAAAAGATTAAGATCACAGCTGAATTTATCCAAAAGGTACTTCAAATACCAAATGGAAAAACAGAGATTAAGGAAAAATTGAGACCAAAAGACACTGATTTTATAATTAAATTCTGGCGCGGTCAATTCAGCAAAGATATATTGAAGAGAATGTATGCGCACAACTTGATTGGTTATTTACAATCAAGAAATGAGCTTGGAAGATTGTTCAAACTAAATTTCTTGGTTATATTTTTTACAATCATGGCAGAGGCAATGCAAAGTAGTAATGTTAATCAAAGATTCTTGCCATCAATGAAAAGTGACAAAAAACACAGGATTTTAATTGGTGTGAATATATTCTGTCGGTTTTAAAGCGTACAAGAAGACAATGGCCTGGAAATGAGAAGCTCTTCAATGGACCTATTGCATTGTTAGCGGTATGAAATCTGATCTTTCACTATTGCTGCATATTTGCTGAATGCTTGTTTAGGCTGCTTGTTTATATTCATTGTTTGTTTAAAATTTTACTTTATAAAACGCAATTTATATTATAAAACCCAATGATCTTTCATTTTTGTTTCTTTATATTCTTTATTTGTTAAAACTTCTTTTCTATTGTAAAACGCAATATTTTTGTAAAACGCAATATATTTCTAAAACATTAGTTTTGTAAGTTATTTACAATGATTTATACTTTAAAACTCATCAAAATTTGAATTGATTATATTTCTAAAACGCAATGATTCATACAGATACTATATGCTTACAAAAAACAAGGATTTGACGATGCTGAAAACACTGAAGTGTTCTCTCTTGATAAAATTGACTCTACAACATTACAAGAATTTGAAGATGAATTGGAAATTGCTGCGCAAAATGAGGGGAGATGTCTTGTGATGGAAAAAAAGAAAAAAGTCAAAAAGACTAAGCAAAAAAAGAAAGATGAAAAGGATGAATTTTATGTTTATCCAACTGAATCCGAGAATGAAAACAAAGAAATTTTTGAAAATGAATCTGAAGAAAATGATGAAGACGATGTTGAAGAACAACCAATCACCTTACTTAAAGCTGCAGCAGACTAGATTGATCAAGAAAATCAAGAAATTGTTCAAAACAGCCCAAATAAAACCAACGAAACTGAGAAAACACCAACAGAAAGTGGAGGTTCATGGGGGCAATTCTTCATTAAACCATCAATAGGAAATAAAGATAAAATGTGGGTAGACAGTCAAAGCCGACTGCGTAATTTCATGCCATCACAAAATCAAAGTGAAGGTCTTTCTGACATTCATTCAACAAAAACTGACGATGAAAATGTGAAGAACATTGAAGATAAAAAATCAAATGAAGAATATCTTGTGAATGTTTTGGATGATCATATAAAAGGATTTGAAGAAATTTTTGAAAAAAATCCAATCACGTGTAGATGAGATTGTCGAAGAATATCCAAACAGTGAGGCTCTTCATAACAAAGTAAACGAATGGGTGTCATTGATTGAAAAATTAAACCATCAAGCAAAAAAGCACAAGAAAGTTGATATTGATTCAAATACAATGGAAACACCATCAAGATTCCTAAATTTGAGCCAAAATGATGAAACTGAAAATCAAATCATTTCAACTCCATTGATTATAAAACGTAATGATGATGATGATGCAAAACGCAATGAGTGTAACACAGCTGTAGTCCAGTCCTCCATTCCAGAAAAAAACAGTAACAATGACCCTGCATCTATTCTGCAAACACACATGGAAAAACCTTCAATGGAACAATCATCATTTAGCGAAGAAACTCCATCATTAATGTTGGAGATGATCAAAAGGACAGATGAAGAAGAAAAAAAATCAAATCAAAAGAAAATTCAGGATAATGAGGTACAAACCGAAATTCAAGCGGAATCTGAAAATAGATCAATCGAAAAAGAAGTTCAAATTACTGGAATACAAACAATGTTTGAGAGAATTGAAGAACAGGATAATACTGAAAAGCAAATCAGTTATCTAATTCAAAACACTTCATTCCTCAACCCACAAGAAGATCCGTATAAAACATTTGCAAAATCAGTTCATCAAGAGCAAACAACAACAGATATAAGCAAAACAAAAGAAATAATAACAAAGATGGTACGACCTGATCGAGAGAAAAATATACCAGAAGTATTTTGTTCACCGTACTATCTAAGACAAGTAGCAATGAAGGAAGCAAGAACGACACACGAAAACAACATATCGGGATACGCTTTCCATGCAGAAGGAGAAATGATGTAAAAATTCATTTATATAGACTAAAACAAAAATAAAAAAAAATTATAATTTATTATTAATTTTTTTTTTTTTGCAGGGATACTCTCTTCGAAATCAAAGAACATGTATTTCTATATAGATATGCTGTTGAAACAATGAGGCCAGGATTGGAAATCACCGGAGAAGTAATCAATTGTTGGTCTTATATTTTGAATGAAGAAGAAAAAAGAAGATCAAAAGACAACAAAACTCCAAGATTTTTCTGTACTATTCGAATGCTGGTATGATATATATAAAACTCAATTCTTCTGTTTTCGTATAATAAAGTATTTTGAAGTTTGATTGAATGAAGTTTTATAATTTATTTCTTTAATAAAACGCAATGCTTAATGTTTGATTGAATGAAAGAATGAAGTTTTATAGAACGCAGCTTAATGTTTTATTACCTTCATAAAACGCAGCTGTATATTTATTAACTTCATAAAACGCAATAATATGTTAATTTGTTTAATTTTACGCAGACTTTTCCATTGAATGATAAGGAAGAAACAAATAAAGATAAGATGATAGAAGCATTCACAATGAACATAGAAAAAATTCTTCAAGGTGCAAAGCTAAAAAGCATAAAGGATTTTAAAATTATCCTTGTCCCGATTCTCCATATACAGCTTTTCTTTGTGATCTCCTTCAGTCTTGAAGAGAATCAAATATTCATCATTGACAACAGTGCCAAAGAAGAAACAAATGAAGCTAAATATGGGGATGTGCCTGAAAATACAGTAAGTATTATTACTTATACTTTTAAAATACATATATAAACCACCTAATCTTTTTGTTTTTTTTTTTCTGTAGAGGAATGCTTTAGCAGCTTACCTTAAATTTGTTGGACATGAAAAAGCAGATGATATAAAAAAATAACCCCTGTTAGAATGCAGATGAAATGGAGGACACAATACAATGGAATTGACTGTGGTATATTCACCATGCGTCATATGGAATGTTATCATGGAGAACCAGTCGAAAAATGGGATTGTGGGTTTAACGTGGAGTATGAAGAACCTGCAAGGGGTAAAAACAAAAAACAAGTCAACAAGCAGACCGCACAACTTGAAGATTTAAGAAGGAAGTTCATCGCGAAGATATTATTGCATGAAATCAACGAACAAAGAAATTATGTTATTGAGGACTCAAAGAAGTTTCGAGACCTCAGTGCGAAACTTAAAAAACAATCCTATGACACTAGTTTAGATAGGATTAAAGACAGGCTTTCTAATGCTGGTTTACTTTGATTTTGAGATGCTACTTATTTTCAAAACGCAATGTTTTGATTTTGATCTTGCTAGTTAGTTTGATTTAGAAATGCTACTTATTATAAAACGCAATGTTTTCATATAACACAATATTTTGATGAATGCACTTATTTAAACATTAATTTGAAAAAAAATTTATAAAATATATATACAATTTATAAAACGAATCATTTTTAAAGTATGCTATAACTCAACATTGTCAATTTTAATTTTAATATGTTTTGATTATAAAACGCAATGTTTTTTCTAATTATTCATTACCAAACATAGAACGCAATATAATTTATAACGCAATGCTTTTTTTTTTTTAATTTTTTATAACACAAAAAACATAATTACAATAAGGACAATAAAAAAAATATATTATAATCTTCTTAAACGAAATGCTATAAAAAAATAAAATAATATACAAAGAAAAGCCTTAAAAATATTGTGTATGATAGAAATTTATACAGTTGATTAGACCAAAAGCCTTAAAATGCCTTAAAAAGCCTTTTGGATTCCTGATAGCCAATACTGTGTATGATTGAACATTCAATTCAAAGAAAAAAATAAAAAATAATCATTTTTATTATTAAAAACACAGTTGATTCAAATTCCTCTAGCAATATATAAGAACATAAACCCTAAACTATTTTCACATTGCTCTCATCATACACCAAAAATACACCAAATACCCAACACACACAAACCCTAAAAATGGCTAATGCACAACTATCAGTTTGGCGGGTTGAAAGAGGCAATTTCGTTCTTCAATTCCTTGATGGAAAAAAAATAAAATACCATTCCGTTGCTTCTGTTCTTCATAATTGCAATGAAGATGTTTTGAAAAAAATGAACGAAATAGGTATACCACCTTCTTGTTACACAAATCAATCAACCGCACTGTTCAGAATTCTACACAAGAGATATGGTGATCCGAATCAAACTGCACCTGAAGATGCCCAGGTTACATCTTGGGAGTTCATTGAGGAAACTTTCAAAGTTTCAGTGACTTGGGACGATGGTGAAGTGGAGATGTATGACCCAAAGGACATATCTACCAATGAGGATCTAGGGTTTTTGAAGCAGTTATCTGAAATACCAATCATCAACAACTCTGGTAGCAAATTTGCAGAGAAGCTCCAAAACGCAGTAGTCTCACAGGTTGAACTTTGGGTTGAATCTGAAAGTGATGAGGAAATCCCTGATGGAAGCTTAGGGTTCTCATCCGATGAAGAAACAAACTTTGATCCATGAAGCTGATAATGCTAGTAATTTTTCTCTAATTATGTGTTTTGAAAACATCATGTTTGTGGGTTTAAAAACTATCATCATCTATATAACGCAATGTTTATTATATCCACTTGCATTTCTTGTTTAATTTTGTGTATGATCTGTGTGATATTAAAACGCAATAAATCAACAAATACCATTTAAAGTATATTGTATTGTTCTATGTATAAAACGGAATAACCAAAAAAAGCTGATAAGTGATTTGGAAATACCAAGTATATGGTAAAGATCAAATATATTGTTGTTATCATAAAACGCAATTAACCAAAACATCATAAAACGCAATGACAAATATTTTTTACTTATTGATATCTGATTTCGAAAGAATTTGTATACATAATTACACTCCATTGCTAGAACCTATAGCATTAGAAGAAACCTTATCTTTACACGTTCGACTGTTATGTCCTTTTCCACCACAAACACGGCACGATTTCTGGATCTTTGATGATTTCTGAATTGCAATCTCACGATTAGACTTGATCCTTTTTTGTACACCGCATCCTTTGGTCCTTGTTTTGATGGGGACACGAATCATAGAATCAGATTTCTCTATGTTCCCTCCAATATCAGCAAATCTTTCTTTGCGAGTAGGAGGCGGCGCAGCAACCATAACCTCATCCGCTTTATCAATATAACTTTTAATATGATCCCTGTAACGACACAATTCATCTAAATCGCCAACCAGCCTATTAACCACGTACTCATTTGCAAGAACAATCTCTCTATAAACTTTATCAATCTCACTATTCCTACCAATTTCATCAAATCGAATATTGGAATGATTTGATCCCATTAAAACGACATCTCTCGTCCATCTTCTATGAACATATCTTCTAGGAAACTCACTAATATCCTCATACCGTAATACGTAAAATATATGGCGGCACAATATACCAAATTGTTCAAACCGTTTGCAAGAACAATTTATACTTAAACCATCTTCTTCTTTGCTGTATTGCACCTGTAAATAAGATTAAAAAGATATATAAAATTAATGAAATGTAATATAAAACGCAATGAATAATAAATATAATACAGATATAACCATAAGATCATATAATGTTAAAACGCAATTAAAGATGAAATATAAAACGCAATAGATATTTAAACAATATAAATTTAAAAAATTACCTTGAAAAAAGATGTGCATGGCTGTCTGAAATCCTTTATTTCAAAATATTGAAAATCACCCACAGTATCAACAGACTTTGACATACACTTTGTAATAGCAGCATCAATTTCAATTTGAATATCCTTAAAAATTGTTTGGGTGTATATTTCTGATGCTTGTTTCTCCAATACAAAGTCACTCCACGGTTTACACTCAATATACCTTGTATCATGATCATTCCTCCTATGCTCATGCCTTTGAATATCCATTGCTGTCTCAAAATGAGTGAAAAATTCAACAAGTGTACATCTTGGATTGCAAATCTGACCAAAGAAGTAATTCTCGCTTTCACATCTTGAGGTAGTACGCATAAGCCCAGCCAAATCCTCTCCATGGTAATAAGCAGGAATCCAATCAAATCGAAGATCGTACATGTCTTTTAACCACTCATGATTTTCCAATCCAAAAGTAAACATTATTGAATGCCACTCAGTTTCAAAATCTTCTGGAATAATAGTATCATTCCAAACAACACGAGTCATTCTTGTATTAAAATCAGTGTTTGCTGACAAAACAGGACCAACCTGAATAAAAAGTTATAAAATCATTAAACATAAAACGCAATAACTTAAAAAGCATTGATTGTAAAATGCAATTGTAATTCTATTGTTAAAAATGTTGGATTTTATTGTATAATACATAAAACGCAGTTTATAAAATTGCAGTTTGTTATATCATAAAACGCAGTTAATACCTTTGTCTTCAATTTCTCCCATATATGCCACATACATAACCTATGCCTACTTCTTGGAAGTACATCCTTAATAGCTCTCTTCATTGCAGCATCTTGATCAGTAACAACAACTTTAGGCTCACTTCCAAAAGCATTAACAAAGCATCTTAAAAGCCATCTATACGAATCTGCAGTCTCCGAACCAAGTAATGCACCACCAAATGTGACATTCCTAAAATGATTATCAATACCAGTAAATGGTACAAAAACCAAATCATACCTGAATAAAAAAAATTAAAAAAGCATTAGAAAATTTAGAAGAGGATATATAACGCAATAGAATTTATATAACGCAATAAATAAATAAAAACTTACTTGTTTGATTTATAAGTAGCATCAAAACCAAATATGTCACCAAACACTGTATAATTTTTTTTGATTCCTCATCAGCCCAGAAAAGCCCTCTCAATCTTCTATCTTCACGAATAACATAATCACATGTGAAACCAGGACAACATTCTTTCTTCCTAATAAGGCGCCTAACTACCATTTCTGCATCATACTCTCCGATGTAAAGATTCAAATCCCTTCTATAATTCTTACAATCAACTTTACTAGCTCCAACTTCACCAAAACCACCATAAATTGTTTTCATAATATTGAATGCTTTAACAGGTCCAATATTGATTGCAGACTATCCAGATATAAAACTTTCTTTCACATAATCGATACTTCTGGCAGCCGACAAGAAATGAATATCTTCATCTTCAACAAAGATATGATTATGTTCTTGTTCAAAGAAGTAGAGTTTAAACATATTATTGTCCTCTAATATTAGTTTCACATGAGCATTGCATCCAACTCTTTTTGAACCTCTATTACGTCTAACAATTCTTTTACTATTCTCAACTGAACCAGAATCTATTGCTTTGGAAACATGAAATCCTTCTTTTGAACAGACAATATATCTTATTTTTACTAAACCACCAACATTTTCCAAGAGGTATTTTTTCTTGCAGAAAAACCTGCAGCAAGTGCATATCTCTGATAAAATGCAAATGCCTCATCAAATGACTTAAAAAGCATTCCAACAGCAGGTGTAAGAGATCCACTGACTTTTGGTTTGTAAAACTTTCTTCCACTGTTTATGCATACACGTTCCTCCCACTTGGAAATGTTATCTGAAACAATTAAAAAGAATATAAAACGCAATACCTCTTACAGAATAATGTTTTTACTGATAAGCCTAAAAATATGTTCAGTAAAACGCATCATGTGATCTGAAACACTTTACAAAAAATCATAAAACGCATTACAACCTAAATAATAATGTGTTTACTGTTAAATCTCAAAGTATGTATATAATAATTTAGAAATACAGACCTTTAAGGTTTGTATAAGAAGTATTATGAGTAAAAGCATAAAACGCAATACATTCAGTAAAACGCATCAAATGATGAACAAACAAAAATTCTACAACAATAACAGTTATAGCTAATATTTAGCTTTATATTACATAAATCTTAAACTACAAGTTTGTATGCATATAATTTAATTAATATCATAAAACGCAACTATTAACTAAAACGCAATAAAATGATGAAGAAACAAAACAAACAAATTATGTTAAATTATACAACAATAACAATTAAACTTATGAAATATCAAATATTAATTACAGAAACACGAATTATAAAACGTAAAACAATGAAATTTGGACAAAAATTACAAAAAATAACTCAAAATTGAAGCTAAACATACCAGCAGAGTCGGACGAAGACATTGAAATTATCGAATTGACAAACGAAAGAAGATTAATGTTTGAAAAGAGTTGAATTTGCGATCGATGGCGATTTAGGGATATGGAATCTTCAATTCTGTTATGAGAGCGATGAACTAAGAAAAGAAGTAACAGAATCTATAAATTAGAACGAAGATATGATAATGTAAAATGACGAAAAAGCCCACGCGTCCAAAAATTTAAAAATAGATGATGAACGGCTGAGATTGCTTCCTATCCTTCCTAGCGAAAATAAAATTCCTATTTGATCTTTACCCTAGTTCATCATACAATAAATATGTGTGTCTACTTACCGAGAAAACTCATGTAATAAGAGGGTAAAGTTATAATTACCCTAGTGAAAACTTTATCATATTTGAAGTGTTTTCTCGGGTAAATTGTAAAAAAAAAACCTAGAACCAGGTATTGATAGGAACCGAGTATGGAGGAACTGGCTATGAAATCAACCTTGCCCTTTGGGTATACATCGGGTTGTAACCTTATGGTTAGAAAAGGGTTCCAACATACCCGAACATGTTAAAACATGCTAAAAACCCGAAACCGGAACCAAATAAAACAAATCACCCTCTCTTCAAAAACCAGTTACATCGACCAGATTCCATTAGAACCCCTTTGATCATACACGGAACATGTTTTAAAACGGGTTCCAACATGCCCGAACATGTTAAAACATGCTAAAAACCTAGAATCGGAATCAAATCAAACAAATCATCCCTGTTAAAAAAAACGGTTATTGATGTGTGCAAAATGCAACATATAAATTACATCAAATGTGGCATAAAACTAACCCTTTTTAGTACTAATGTTGGAAAAAGTGTGCTTTTGTCTTCCTTTTGTATTTCCAGGGTTAAAAGAGCTTAAATGAACAAAAGAAGCAAAAATGCAGCTAAAACTAACAATAATACAAGAAAAGGAATAAACGTGGCATGCCCGATCCCTCGACAGTATCTCCCCAAGCAAAAACAAGAGAACAGAAGGCTGAACACGCCCCATATTCACTAAGCACGGGGGCGTGCCCAAGTGTCTGCAGAAAAGACAAAGTTGTAGAAGCTTCTATCACCCAACACGGGGGCGTGCCCACTGGACACGGGGTCGTGGTCAACGCTAAGATTCGCAGAATCCAAGAAAATCTTAATAGTACAGATACGCTTCTGCACACGTGGTCGTGCCCAGCTGACACGGGGGCGTGGTCAACTAATGCAGACAAACTGCAATTAATGAAGACAGAGAAGATGGGTGGACACGGGGCCGTGTCCGGGCTTCTGTGCAGGCTATAAATAGGGGTGGCTCACTTGCAACTCATCCCTTGGCAAACCACCTCTCTCACACTTCACCCACCCACCACCACCATCACAACCCACATCCACTACCATCATCCATTATCCATCATAGAGTGTGTGTAGTAGTCTCGGGATCCAAGATTGATCGTAAGAGTTCTTGACAATCAAAGGCCATGTTTGCCTAAGTCTCTTACATCACTTGGTGAAGACAAGCATTTAGTGTAATACTTTTTATTTTTAATCGTTTCGCACTTTTTATTTGGTTATGTATTAATGACTTTAATAACTAGTTTCTTATGTTGAAGGTGAAACTTCCTTATCATTTGTTCGTGGTGTCTTGGCGTTATTTTACTGTCTATATAAAATAAAAGATTTACACCATTCATATCTCCACGGAATATATGGAGATATATTGGCTACCAGGTCGGGGGTTAAGGGAATGGTTTGGTAAGAGTCTTGCCTTGTTCAGTGTATAGATCCTGCAAGGACCTGGGTCAAGCTTAGTATGACCTCCTTCAATACCCACTGGTATTGGATGGCGGGGGTTCGAATTTCTTGATGCCCTCATATGTAAACTACTATTAAAATATTAACCCGGCTACTTAGGATTGTATCCCTGCTGACTCAAACTACTTAGTCGAGGGTAACGTCACCTTCAAAAGAGGGGCCTACCACATTATGCATTAATAACTTAATTCGTTATCTTTCAATAATCCAACACTTTAGGATTGTATCCTTGCTGACTTAAACTACTGGGTTAAAGGTAACGTCACCTTCAAAAGAGGGGCCTACTACTATAACTAAGATAATCTCTTAAAAAGTGTAAAAGTGCGGAAATAATCAAAGATTACCCTAAAGGCGAGTCGGATCCAAGTGATTCATCTTGTCTAGCTGTTTTATTTTTATTTTTATTTTCAGCATTTTTAGTTTTTTTTTTCATGTTTAAACCTTTTTTCTAAAATTTTGATTTGATTATGTGTCCTTGGACGACCTCGGTATCTTACCAACGCTATACTATGCTCACGATGGGTGCACTTGCCCATATGTGTGTTTAGTGTTAGTAAAATATCGTGTTTTATAAATTTAAAACTTGACTAAAGTATAAAAAGGATTAAAAATATACATAAATATATACGACACTACACACGCATCAGTTATATACTCGACTTGGTTCTATTTTGACCCCTTTGACCTGAAGCAAGTTTTGAAATGGGTTCCAACATACTCGAACATGTTGACACATGCTATAAACATGGAACCAGATTCAAATCATATCAATTATCCCCTCTTCATAAACCAGTTATATACCTGACCCAATTCCATTTTGACCACATTTGACCATACTAGGAACCGAAGTCTGCTTTTTGACCCCCCCCCCCCCTCTGACCTGAAGCAAGTTTTGAAATGGGTTCCAACATACTCGAACATGTTGACACATGCTATAAACATGGAACCGGATTCAAATCATATCAACTATCCCCTCTTCATAAACCAATTATATACCCGACCCAATTCCATTTTGACCACATTTGACCATACTAGGAACCGAAGTCTGCTTTTTGACCCCCCCCCCCCTTTTGTGCACTTCTACTAGTAAACCTCCACAATTACCGGTAAAGATGTTCACAAACCATTGGAAACCGTCCAAACATAAGCAACTCACCTACTTTTAGCGATTTTCCCATTGATACGTTGAGTCCAGTTCGAAACTTGGAAAAAACCATTTAACTTATATATATATTTCATTTTGGAATACGTATTTATACATATGCATTTTAATCATGAACCGTCTTTTATGTTCTTAAATTTTTTAATACAAGCCAATTTTTTGAAAGAAGAATAATTCAAATCGTCAAAATTGAATTGTTAAACCGTCAAACATGTAAGCGGGTCTATTTACCCGACCCACCCAACCGGCTAATTTGGTTTGTTGTTCCTGAAATCATAGTAAACAATCTAGTCAAGATTTTTTGTTAGAACCACATTGAAGGGGTATGGTCCCAGATCTCGCGACAGCATCGACCGCGAGTGACCATTACCCTTATCAAAACCCCCACCAGCTAACAACCTACTTGTGCCCACGCGAGAAACGCGTCGACACAAGGGTTGAATTCAATCTATCTAGTAACGAAGGAGGACTTACATGGAACATGAGAACGGTAGAGTGATGCAACATAGCATCACATCTGATGTATGAAAACGGAAGTATTCACAGCGATGCGGCCTCGCACCGCGTCTAGTGAACACTTCTATCAATACAAGAAAGCCTTACCTTAGGCATAGAAGAAGATGAACATAACAGTGCGGCTGGCACCGCACCATATGGGCATTTTCGTCACGACAAGGGATGCAGGCAAATAGTCTCCGCGGACGACGATGCGGCCAGCACCGCATCTCGCGTATTTCTTGATCACAAGTAGGAGACGCGGTAACCTCAGACGTTACCGCATGCAGCAATGCGGCTTGCACCGCATCCACATCCTACGCACTCAACAAGTGGGACTGACACCACTGTGCAAGTGGCACCAATGGCAGTTACCTGTCAGAGCTACGTAAGCAATGGACTGACGTGGCGTAACCTCCACAACCGACAAGCCTGACACACCTGCAAAGGTGCAGCACGTCGTCAGTCCATCCATCATCCTCCTCCTTCACTCCTCGGCTATAAATACCAACCCCAAACCAGGTTTGAAGTATCTCTTCACAACTCTCTCACTACTACTACTATCTTACTTTGCTTCCCAAGCAAACTACTGATTCTCACGCCGGAGAGTGGTAACAAGGAGCACCCCCCACCCCATCCTCCTTGTTACGAGTCACGGCTTGTTTCCTTGTGCAGGAGATCAACCACCGGTGATCCAGCCAGCGATCCTCGAGAGGAAGGGATTAACCCTTCTTGACGAGACCAGTGTGTTAACCCTGCCCGGTTAACCATTGTTTCATCATTGGCGCCCACCGCTACTCTTAGCATTTTCTCATCTATCCTTTTCCCTTTCTCAAGATCATGACTGATCACCAAAACAACACTGCGGATAACCCAAATCCCCCAATCCCACCTCCGGTAGGGGTCAATGCCTCGACCTCCCAACCCGGACACATCGGCACGTCCACACAAAGGAGTCCCTCCTTTATGCTTGGACATGACTTATCACAGTTCGCATCTGTGATCCCACCAGGCATGATCGTTCATACCTGGTACGAACAGCAGGAAGCCCTGCTGACAGCAGCATACAACCGCGCTTGTACGGAAGCGAATATACAAGCTGGGCCTACCCCAGCACCGCACACACCTGCTGAGCGTATTTTACAATACGACGGCAGGATACATTCACGCCCGGTTTCAAGAAGCCGACGCGAAGACCGCGGATCGTCTTACTGTTCGGTCCACACCCTCAACGAGGACGATTCCTCGTACGGGTCCCACACCAGAGGACCAGTGCATACCCGCCTTGGCCCCCATGGCGAGGACAGGAGGCGATCAACCTCCCGACGCGGCCCAGGCATTCAAAGCCGATTGGGCCCACTACCATACACCGAAGGGTATGGTCATACCGACCTTGACGACCGTACCTACCGCGGGGATTCACATGACACCAGCAGCAGACCGGGAGGACGCAACTATGTTCCTCCCAGTCACCCCCGCAACACATACCTCAGGGCGGCTAAGCGCCCTGCGAATGAACCATACAGGCCAAAGGCAGCGGCCTAAAATTCCAAGTTCGGCCCGCGGATCGCCAACGCCCAGGTCACCACGACAAAGTTCCCATTCAACGTTGGGAAATACAGTGGTTCGACCGACCCGGACGACCACATGAACATCTTCATGGGCGCAGGCATCAACGGCCAGTGGGATGAACCCACTTGGTGTAATTTTTTCCCCCAGACCCTTACGGGCCTGGCCAGGGCATGGTTCGATTCTTTGCCAGTGGGATCACTGGATTCATTTTAGCCAGTGGGATGAACCCACTTGCGTACCAAGTTCCTCGCCCATTTTAGCCAGCAGCGACGCCACGAACGTGATTCGTTGGACGTCATGAACATCTGGCGAAGGGACGACGAATCTCTCGAGGCATTCGTCGTCCATTACAATAAAGAGTGCCTGGAGATAGGTGACGTGGCAGACCAGATGGCACGAAACCACTTCATCCGGGCCGTCAAAGACAGAGAGATGATCATGACCATCTCTGGCAAGGAGGGCTTGCCCAAAAAATGGGAGGATGTCATGACCGCGGTCAAGACATACGCCCAGACACAGCGGTCACTTGAACCGCACGTGGCAAAGACAAAGCCCCAAGCCGAAACATCCCACCAAGGGTTCAAGCGGAACAATAAACGCAACCGGGACGTTGGAAATCGTGATATTTCCAAACCGTATTTCCCGCGAACCAACCCGTTCGACCCAAAGAACTACAACCCCGCCCGAGACAGTCGGGCATCAAAAAAAGATTCTCGGGACCGCAACTGGACCGAGATCACCATGTCGCCAAGTGAGGTCCTCCTTGCGGACCCACAGTTCTTGCGACCGGCCCAACCAATGAAGTCCAAGAAAAATCAGGACCTCACACTCTACTGTGAGTACCACAAGGACTCGGGCCACACCACCAACAACTGCATCAGTCTCCGGTTGGAGATTGAGCGGGCCTTAAAGGAGTGGAAACTGAAACACCTTTTGCCAGGTGGGCAAAAACCCACCAAGCGCATCACCCCTCATGGCGAAGGTACTTCCTCCGAGAAGAGAACCATGTACGTTGTCACACCCCCAAAATCCACCTGCGGAGTACCACCGCTTGGGAGCGTGACTGACCAGGATCAAGCCATCAATCATATCAAACATAGCATTTAATAATAAAAGTAATTAATGTAGTTCATCATGACACGATTGATGTTTCAAAACCAAACATTATTTATGTAGCGGAAGCATAGTAATGTAATCTCAAAACAGTTATAAGTTCAGATATCGTTCATGATCCAAATCCCACAACGACCTGCTCCTCCCTGTGCAAGCTCCATAAAGTACCTAAGGTCCTGCAAGGCATGCAGCAAAATAATCAACAAACTAGTTGAGCGAGTTCACAGAAAGTAAGTTCATAACATAGCGCATAAGTTTAGCTAGTGGGGGCTTCCCATACTAGTACGTACTAAAGGTGGGGGCTTCCCAAACCTTGTGTTTATATTACCGGTGGGGGCTTCCCACGTTTATCCTTACTAACGAGGGCTTCTCATTAGTGGTACTTACTAGACTAACTTCCAACCATGTGTTCTTCTTTACCGAGAACAGGAATACGTACTGGGTCCCGTAGGCTTTACGTGACGTGCCCTTCCCCGAGGACAGTGGTACGCGTGGGGGCTACGTAGGCTTTACGCAGCGTGTCCTTCCGACCCGGAAGACAGTAGAAGGTATTGGGTTACATAGGCTTTACGTAACGTGTCCTCCCGACCCGGGAGACAAATGGCAAATACGGGGTTACGTAGGCTTTACGTAACGTGTCCTGACTATCCTGAGGACGATGGTCTATAGTCTAGTGAATGCGTAAGTACGAGTAACTCTTTCAATATCAACATTTCCAACCCAATTCCCAACCCGGGAATCCCATGCCTTGGCTGTGTGAACTCACCTTGGTTTGCTCGGCAGATACACAAAGAGTACAGGTAGCAAGTAAATGGTCAACCACGTCCTATCATGGTTATTAATCAAGTCAGGTTTTGACTAAGGTAGTACACGTATGCATCACATAAGCTAACACGTTACTATCACATGTAAATCATGGCAATGTTTGACAGTTGAGCAATACAAGTAACAGTCACAACACATATACTTGTACGGTTCTAATAAGCCCAACAGTACTCGGCCCAACGATATAGCAGTCCAACCGAATATACTTATGGCCCAATACTTTAACAGTCAAGCAATACAAGTCGTACGGTTTAAACAGGTAGGCTCAATATTAACCGGCCCAAGTAATCATAGCAGCCCAATCAGATAAGCAGTCCAATAACATAACAGTCCTAAGTCCAATCATTTGGCCCAAACGAATGTACGTGCATATTGGTCTCGAGTCGCAACCGGCGATCTCGAGTCGCAACAGGGGGTTACGAGTCGCAACAGCTGGTTACGAGTCGCAACAGCTGGTTACGAGTCGCAACAGGTGGTCTCGGCTCATCATGGTCTGGTTACGAGTCGCAACGGAACTCGCAACCATGGTTTCGGCTGATGTCGTTGTGTGGTCTCGAGTCGGGATCATGAGGTCTCGACTCGCAATCTGAGTCGCAACCCAGTGTGTAACTGATTTCCTGATTCCCTAAATTCAATCTCAATCACTTCCGTAAATTCAGCAAACAAGTTTGGCAGTTTCGGAAATCAGATCAAACTCATAAATTAATCAGTTTCAAAACACATTCAACCTGTTCATATCATGTTCAAGAATAACCATCCTAACATTCATACGGATCTAAGTAAATTATTCGGGTTTAACATAAATCAGCCGGTTACATGCACACTCAAACATTATCAATTTGCAACATCCAAACTACCAATATCAGGCAATAATCCGAGTATAAAACATGGTGGCCGATTAACAAAACCCAAACAGTTATCATCAAATCAATCATCATCTTATAAACATACATGAGCCGATTTCAAACACATACAAGCATAATCAACATACTAACCGGTTACAAGAATATTATCATCAACAACTATCCGAATGGTCATGAATCAAAACATACTAACCGAATTAGAGAGGGGAGAGGGTGATCCGAGTTGTGGATGTTCCTGCCGTCGGGCTTCAACTCAAGCCGAGAGAGAGAGAGACGAGAGAGAGAAGTAGGGTTGTGTGTGTTTGTGTTTTGTAACAACAATGAGAAAACAAAACCTCCTAACTTGGTTTAGTGTTTGCGAGTGGAAAGTGGGCCGAGCCCACTCGGCTGCCTAATGGATCCGTGAACAAGGTGTGGCCCAAAGGGCTTGTGTGACCGGTTATAATGTGCGGTTTGGGTTTGGCTCGATTAACATGCAAACATATATCACACAACGCACATATTAACACACGTACTCACATAATTATATAATCAAGTTCACATAGTACGTAACATCATAACATTCGTTAACTCGAAGTGTCATATAAGCACACATAACGTTACATCTAAGCAAGTCTAAAGTTCGAGTTGTCACATTATCCTCAACTAATTGGAAATTTCGTCCCGAAATTTGGTATGCACTCACTGAGGAAGCTAGGTAAACTGTATTGTTCACTGATTTTCCTGGGGTGTCACATCCTCCCCCCGTTGATCTGGAATTTCGTCCCGAAATTCCGAAGTAGTAGCTTTAGCCTCAGTAGTGGTAGCATTGGTTTCGAATAACTGGGGGTACTTTTCTGTCATCCTGTCTTCGCGTTCCCAGGTGTACTCTGGGCCACGTTTGGAGTTCCAACGAACTCGAACAAGAGGGATTCTCTTGTGTTTGAGGACCTTCACATCCCGGTCCGTGATTTCAACTGGTTCCTCGACGAACTGCAACCGCTCGTCGATAGTGAGTTCTTTGAAAGGAATGATGAGGTTTTCATCCGATAGGCACTTCTTTAGGTTCGATACATGAAAGACATTGTGAACTGCCCCGAGTTCAGCTGGTAGGTTCAATCTGTAGGCTACCTTGCCAATCTTTTCTATGATTTCAAATGGTCCGACGTATCGCGGATTCAGTTTGCCCCGTTTGCCAAAACGAACTACACCCTTCCAGGGTGAAACTTTTAATAGAACCCGGTCCCCGACCTGAAATTCCAAAGGCTTTCTACGCTTATCCGCGTAGGATTTCTGACGGTCGCGTGCTGCCGCTTTGCGCTGTCGTATCTGTGCAATCTTTTCTGTGGTGTCCACTACGATCTCTGGACCCGTAATCTGACTATCCCCCACCTCTGCCCAACAGAGAGGTGACCAGCATTTACGCCCGTACAATGCCTCGAATGGAGCGGCTTGAATGCTGGTGTGATAACTATTATTATACGAGAACTCCACCAAAGGGAGGTGCTTTTCCCAGCCGTTGCCGAAGTCGATAACGCATGCCCTAAGCATGTCTTCAAGTGTTTGGATCGTTCGCTCAGACTGCCCATCCGTCTGAGGATGATATGCTGTGCTCATGTCTAACCGTGAGCCGAAAGATTTGTGCATCGCTTGCCATAGATCTGACGTGAATCGTGCATCGCGATCCGAAATGATAGATGTGGGCACCCCGTGCCTCGAAACAACTTCCTTAAGATAAACGTCTGCTAGAGTGGAGAACTTATCCGTTTCCTTTATAGGTAGGAAGTGTGCAGACTTGGTGAGTCGATCCACGATCACCCATATGGTATCATTCCCACGTTGGGATCTAGGTAAGCCTGTGACAAAATCCATGGAAATTTCTTCCCATTTCCATTGAGGTATCTTAGGCTGCTGAAGTAGGCCAGCTGGTTTCTGATATTCAACCTTGACTCTGGCACAGGTCAAGCATTTTCCAACGTACGTAGCGATGTGGGCCTTCATGCTAGGCCACCAGTAAGTAGTGCTGATGTCGTGGTACATTTTATCCGACCCTGGATGTACCGAGTAGCGAGACTTGTGAGCTTCATCCATTACAAGTTCGCGTAGACCGCCATAAAGTGGGACCCAAATACGCCCCGTTACATAGTAGGCGCCGTCTGCCTTCTGTTCCATTTGCTGTCGTGAGCCGCGTAAGGCTTCAGCCTTGACGTTTTCGGGCTTCAATGCTTCTATCTGAGCATTTCGTATCTGTGTAGGAAGGCTAGACTGAATCGTAAGCTGTAGCGCTCGCACGCGCCGTGGTAAAGTGTCTTTTCGACTTAGAGCGTCAGCCACAACATTGGCTTTGCCTGGATGGTACTTGATAGCGCATTCGTAATCGTTCAGTAGTTCAACCCATCGCCGTTGACGCATGTTCAAATCCTTCTGCTTAAGGATATGCTCGAGACTCCTGTGATCGGTGTAAATCGTGCACCTGGTACCGTACAGGTAGTGTCGCCATATCTTAAGCGCGAAAACAACAGCTCCCAGCTCTAAATCGTGCGTCGTGTAGTTCCGTTCATGAACTTTGAGTTGACGTGAAGCGTAAGCAATAACCTTGTCGCGCTGCATTAACACACATCCAAGTCCCCGAATGGATGCATCACAATAAACCACGAAGTCATCTGTGCCCTCTGGCAGAGAGAGGATAGGTGCGCTGCAAAGTCTATCCTTTAGGTGCTGAAAAGCAGTCTCCTGGGGTTCTCCCCAGCGATAGGTAACACCCTTCTGCGTCAGTAACGTAAGCGGCTGAGCAATCTTTGAGAAATCCTTGATAAACCGTCTGTAGTAACCTGCCAAACCCAAGAATTGGCGTATTTTCGTTGGCGTTCGTGGTGCAGGCCAGTTCCTGATCGAGTCTACCTTGGATGGATCGACATGGATCCCATCCCTGTTCACCACATGGCCTAAGAAGTGGACTTCACGAAGCCAGAAGTCGCATTTAGGAAGCTTGGCGTACAGCTGTTCCTTCCGAAGGAGTTCCAAAATAAGACGAAGATGCTGCTCGTGTTCCTCCTGACTCTTGGAGTAAATCAGAATGTCGTCGATGAACACTATGACGAACTTGTCTAGGTAGGGTTTGCACACCCTGTTCATAAGATCCATAAATACAGCAGGCGCGTTCGTTAAGCCGAACGGCATGACAAGAAACTCGTAGTGACCATAACGAGTTCTGAATGCGGTTTTGGAGACGTCCTCATCCCGGACTCTCAGCTGATGATACCCTGACCTCAAGTCTATCTTGGAATAGTAGCACGACCCTTGCAACTGGTCGAATAAGTCGTCGATGCGTGGAAGAGGATAACGGTTCTTCACCGTCACCTTGTTGAGTTCACGGTAGTCGATGCACATCCTGAACGTACCGTCTTTCTTTTTCACGAAAAGTACTGGAGCTCCCCAAGGCGAAGAGCTTGGACGAATGAAACCCTTTTCCAAGAGCTCTTGTAGCTGCTTTGACAGTTCCTCCAATTCTGATGGAGCTAGACGATATGGTGCGCGAGCTATGGGTGCTGCTCCTGGAGCGAGCTCGATTTGAAATTCGACCTGACGATGAGGCGGTAATACAGGTAAGTCTTCAGGAAACACCTGAGGGTAGTCACGTACAACTGGTATATCCTCCAGTCTCTTCTCCTTCGTCGATGCATCCGAAACAAGAGCCAAAATGGCTGTGTGACCCTTACGTAAGCATTTCTGAGCCTTCAAGAACGAGATGATGCCAACCACTGCACCACTCTTGTCACCTTGGACTTCGAGAGGTTCTTGACCAGAACGAGGAATGCGAATTATCTTCTCACTGCATAAGATTTCTGCCTGGTGTTGGGATAACCAATCCATCCCAATCACGACGTCAAAACTACCCAAAACTATGGGAATGAGATCAATAGAGAAGGCTTGGCCAGCTAGGATAAGATTACAACCCTGAACTACATGTGTGGCTTCTAGACTTTTACCGTTAGCTAACTCTACTACATGTTTGGTGGGTAAAAGTGTTGGTGCACGTTTTAGCAGTTGACACATTTTCACATACATATAGCTTGTATCCGCACCCGAATCAAACAAAACAGTAACATATATATTGTCGAGGAGAAACTTACCCATAACCACATTGGGATCGTTCACTGCGTCGCCTCGACCTAGCACAAAAGTGCGTCCCCTAGCCTCGTTGCCATTATTGTTGTTGTTTCCCCCGTTGTTGTTATTCCCGTTGCCCTGATTATTGTTGTTGCGATTCTGGTTCAACTGAGGGCAGTCGCGTTTGAAATGACCTTCAGCCCCACACTGGAAACATCCCCGGTTTCCACGCTGTGGCTGCTGCTGCTGCTGCTGGTTCTGTGGAGCTGGTTGCTGAGGCTGCTGATTCTGATTCGCAGGCCGTGGACTCCTACAGTCTTTGGCCTCGTGACCCATCTTAAGACACCTTTGACAACGACCCTTGTTACACGGGCCATTGTGATGTCTGTGGCAATTGTGGCACTTAGGTTGACTTCCCTGATATCTCCTCTGTCTGTGACCACCAGAGGATTGCTGACTGGGACTCTGATAGTGGTCGATCTTCTGCTGCTGAGCTTGTGGCTGAACAGTCGCTGAACCCCTGCTGGAATCTCCATCCCATTTTCTTTTGCTTTCGCTAGTAATAGCAGGAGTAGCTGAAGGAGTGACAGTAGCAGTAGCGTTGACACGCTTAGGCAGTTTATTCTGATCCACTGCCTGGTCGGTGATGCGATGAGCGAGACGCTGGATTTCCTGGATGTTGTCGAGATTAGCCGAAGTAACATGGCTCTGGATCTCTGGTGCCAATCCCTTGAGATACATCTCAATGCGCTTGTATGGAGGGTCCACCATAGTTGGACACAGAACGGCCAGCTCATTTGACCGTTTAGTATACGCTTCGATCTCTGACCCAACCATTTTCAGATTATACAGCTCGTCTTCCAACTTGTGAATATCTTCACGCGTACAATACTCACGCTTGATGAGTTCTGTGAAATCGTTCCATAGGGTGGCGTTAGCAGCTGCCAACCCCAGAATTTGCACCTGCGCGTTCCACCAGGTTAGCGCGATTCCTTCCAAGGTGCCGGTGGCAAACTTGACCTTGCGAGCCTCAGGGCACTCGCACATTTCGAATACTGATTCTAGCTTTTCAAACCAATGGAGGAGTCCCACTGCCCCCTCTGTGCCACTGAAAGAATTTGGACGACAGTCCATGAAGTTCTTGAATGTGCAGACAGGCTGCTGCGCGTGTTGACCTATTGTGTACGAATAGGACGAAGTTAAATACGAGAGTTAAGGTAGGATCTAAAGATCCTAGTGTGCCTATACTGCAGGATATACTACCTGCTTGAGCTGCTGCAACTGCCGCAGCAACTTGAGCTTGAACGAGAGCCTCTAGCTGGGCTTGTGTCATGTTGATTCGTCCAGACATGATCTTCATTGTAACAAGTAGCATAGGTAAGAATGGTTCGCGAATAGGGCGATGACAGAAAAGTGTAAGCACGTAGGGATTCTCATGCTATAGTATCATGTGTATCTAAGCGTAATGCGAGCAAAGTTCTAAACAGTTCTAGCAAACAGGCAATAAACATAACCTTATTACCTAGGATGTCGAGTCTTGCACGTGGAGCGAAGCGTCGTTGTGCATCGTTGAGAGCACTGTACTGGTTATAGTCCGGTTTTAATAAAAATGTTTTCCCATATTAAAACCAAGTTCTCTATAACCAATGGCTCTGATACCAATCTATCACACCCCCAAAATCCACCTGCGGAGTACCACCGCTTGGGAGCGTGACTGACCAGGATCAAGCCATCAATCATATCAAACATAGCATTTAATAATAAAAGTAATTAATGTAGTTCATCATGACACGATTGATGTTTCAAAACCAAACATTATTTATGTAGCGGAAGCATAGTAATGTAATCTCAAAACAGTTATAAGTTCAGATATCGTTCATGATCCAAATCCCACAACGACCTGCTCCTCCCTGTGCAAGCTCCATAAAGTACCTAAGGTCCTGCAAGGCATGCAGCAAAATAATCAACAAACTAGTTGAGCGAGTTCACAGAAAGTAAGTTCATAACATAGCGCATAAGTTTAGCTAGTGGGGGCTTCCCATACTAGTACGTACTAAAGGTGGGGGCTTCCCAAACCTTGTGTTTATATTACCGGTGGGGGCTTCCCACGTTTATCCTTACTAACGAGGGCTTCTCATTAGTGGTACTTACTAGACTAACTTCCAACCATGTGTTCTTCTTTACCGAGAACAGGAATACGTACTGGGTCCCGTAGGCTTTACGTGACGTGCCCTTCCCCGAGGACAGTGGTACGCGTGGGGGCTACGTAGGCTTTACGCAGCGTGTCCTTCCGACCCGGAAGACAGTAGAAGGTATTGGGTTACGTAGGCTTTACGTAACGTGTCCTCCCGACCCGGGAGACAAATGGCAAATACGGGGTTACGTAGGCTTTACGTAACGTGTCCTGACTATTCTGAGGACGATGGTCTATAGTCTAGTGAATGCGTAAGTACGAGTAACTCTTTCAATATCAACATTTCCAACCCAATTCCCAACCCGGGAATCCCATGCCTTGGCTGTGTGAACTCACCTTGGTTTGCTCGGCAGATACACAAAGAGTACAGGTAGCAAGTAAATGGTCAACCACGTCCTATCATGGTTATTAATCAAGTCAGGTTTTGACTAAGGTAGTACACGTATGCATCACATAAGCTAACACGTTACTATCACATGTAAATCATGGCAATGTTTGACAGTTGAGCAATACAAGTAACAGTCACAACACATATACTTGTACGGTTCTAATAAGCCCAACAGTACTCGGCCCAACGATATAGCAGTCCAACCGAATATACTTATGGCCCAATACTTTAACAGTCAAGCAATACAAGTCGTACGGTTTAAACAGGTAGGCTCAATATTAACCGGCCCAAGTAATCATAGCAGCCCAATCAGATAAGCAGTCCAATAACATAACAGTCCTAAGTCCAATCATTTGGCCCAAACGAATGTACGTGCATATTGGTCTCGAGTCGCAACCGGCGATCTCGAGTCGCAACAGGGGGTTACGAGTCGCAACAGCTGGTTACGAGTCGCAACAGCTGGTTACGAGTCGCAACAGGTGGTCTCGGCTCATCATGGTCTGGTTACGAGTCGCAACGGAACTCGCAACCATGGTTTCGGCTGATGTCGTTGTGTGGTCTCGAGTCGGGATCATGAGGTCTCGACTCGCAATCTGAGTCGCAACCCAGTGTGTAACTGATTTCCTGATTCCCTAAATTCAATCTCAATCACTTCCGTAAATTCAGCAAACAAGTTTGGCAGTTTCGGAAATCAGATCAAACTCATAAATTAATCAGTTTCAAAACACATTCAACCTGTTCATATCATGTTCAAGAATAACCATCCTAACATTCATACGGATCTAAGTAAATTATTCGGGTTTAACATAAATCAACCGGTTACATGCACACTCAAACATTATCAATTTGCAACATCCAAACTACCAATATCAGGCAATAATCCGAGTATAAAACATGGTGGCCGATTAACAAAACCCAAACAGTTATCATCAAATCAATCATCATCTTATAAACATACATGAGCCGATTTCAAACACATACAAGCATAATCAACATACTAACCGGTTACAAGAATATTATCATCAACAACTATCCGAATGGTCATGAATCAAAACATACTAACCGAATTAGAGAGGGGAGAGGGTGATCCGAGTTGTGGATGTTCCTGCCGTCGGGCTTCAACTCAAGCCGAGAGAGAGAGAGACGAGAGAGAGAAGTAGGGTTGTGTGTGTTTGTGTTTTGTAACAACAATGAGAAAACAAAACCTCCTAACTTGGTTTAGTGTTTGCGAGTGGAAAGTGGGCCGAGCCCACTCGGCTGCCTAATGGATCCGTGAACAAGGTGTGGCCCAAAGGGCTTGTGTGACCGGTTATAATGTGCGGTTTGGGTTTGGCTCGATTAACATGCAAACATATATCACACAACGCACATATTAACACACGTACTCACATAATTATATAATCAAGTTCACATAGTACGTAACATCATAACATTCGTTAACTCGAAGTGTCATATAAGCACACATAACGTTACATCTAAGCAAGTCTAAAGTTCGAGTTGTCACATACGTGACTTCCACCCACATGATCCACGGAGGCAAAGGCAGGCCGCGCAAATCGGCGAGAAGGATGGAATGTGACTGGAAAAACGAGCAAGTCGTCTTTACAAAAGTCCGAGGCGGACCGCGCGATAGGCGCGCCGTCATTATTTCAGGCCAACTGGCACACTACTGCACCGAGCGTCTATTCATCGACCCGGGCAGTACATCTGATATAATCTACGAACAATGCTTCAACCAGTTCGACCAGGAGGACAAAGATCGGTTGCAAGCAGTAGATTACCCGTTAACCGGGTTCGCGGGGGAAACTGTCTTTCCCCTGGGCCAGATTACTTTTCCTGTGCGTCTTTCCAACGGAAGTCGCACAAGGACAGAAGAGGTAAACTTCATGGTTTTACCTCACACCTCCAGATATGACGTACTCCTCGGGAGAGAATCCCAAGGAGATTTCAATATGATTACATCCGTCCCCCACTCTGCGGTTGGTTTCCCAACCGAATCGGGGGTCGCGATAATCTATGCCCGCAGGGACGTTATGATGTCGGACGAAGTACGTCCGACCAAGGTCGCAAGGCCCACTCCCAACGACCAACCAGAAAAATGGGTTCTCAATGCGAGATACCCAGAACAAAAGGTCACATTGGGTCACGCCTTATCCCCGACCACCAAAGCGCACCTGAAGCAGCTTCTCTTCAGGAACCAAGACATCTTCGTGTGGACACCCGCAGACATGACCGGGGTCCCACGTGATATTGCGCAACATCACTTGAATACCTTGCCAGGTATTAAGCCAGTGATCCAAGGCCAACGCCACCTTGGGTCAGCTAAAAATCAGGCGATGCAAGAGCAGATCGAAGAACTGCTCTCCGCAGGCATCCTGCGGGAAGTCAAATACCAGACTTGGTTATCCAACCCAGTCATGGTAGAGAAACCTTCCGGGGGCTGGCGCATGTGCGTCGATTACAAAGACCTTAACAAAGCCTGCCCCAAGGATTGTTACGCGCTTCCAGAAATCGACGAAAAAGTCGATAATCTCGCACCATTCAGGTGGAAGTGTTTCCTCGATTGCTACAAAGGGTACCATCAAGTACAAATGGCAATCGAGGATGAAGACAAAACGGCATTCCGGACTCCCACCGGAAATTACTGTTATACAAAGATGCCGTTTGGGTTGCGCAACGCGGGCTCAACCTACCAAAAGTTAATGAACGACACTTTCCGCGGGCAAATAAGCAAAAGTGTCGAAATCTACATGGACGACCTGGTCGTCATGAGCATGGAAGAGGATACCATGCTCACAGACATTGAAACAACATTCCAGACTCTGCGAAGCGTTAACATAAAGCTCAATCCAGGGAAATGCTCGTTTGGAATGGAAGAAGGCAAATTCCTTGTGTTCATCGTGACTAAAGATGGATTCAAGGTAAACCCGGAGAAAGTCCAGGCGATCGAGCGCATGCCATCGCCTTCATCGATGAAGGATATGCAACGGCTAGCCGGCAGGCTAGCGGCACTCAACAGATTCTTAGCCAACCATGCAGCTAAATCTTATCCGTTCATCAAGACCCTGCGGAGCTGTTCAAAGAAAGAACAATTCCAGTGGACCGCAGAGGCTGAACAGGCCTTCCGGGAAATGAAGGAGTGTTTGATACAACTCCCAACCCTAACCGCACCACGCAAGGATGAGCCACTCATATTATACCTATCCGCCGCGGATAACGCGTTGGGTGCGGTATTGATAGTGGAGCGAAAGGGGGTTCAAACACCCATCTATTACATCAGCAAGATGCTCAACGACCCAGAGACGAGATACTCAATAATGGAAAAATTGGTGCTAGCATTAGTGCACGCTTCAAGACGGTTACGACGCTACTTCGTAAACCACGTCATCACAGTGCTAACCAATTACAGGATCGGCCCGATCCTATCCAAACCAGACATCTCTGAGAGATTAGCAAAATGGGCAATCGAGCTGGGCGCGCACACAATACACTATAAACCGCGCCCCGCGATTAAAGGCCAGATCTTAGCTGATTTCGCCGCCGAAGTACCGGTGAATCGCATCCAAGAATGCGAAGAAGCACAAACTCCTGCACCAACGCCACCCTCCTCAGAAACATGGGCACTATTTACCGATGGTGCCTCCAACGTGGAAGGTGCGGGTGCAGGTCTGCGACTCGTCAGCCCTGACGGCCAAGAGCTTACATATGCAATCCGCCTCGATTTCAAAAGCACAAACAACGAGGCAGAATATGAGGCCCTGTTAGCGGGGCTACGTTTAGCAGTCAAAATCGGCGTGCAACATCTGGAAGCACACGTCGACTCTTTGTTAGTTGCAGGCCAAATACGCGGCGACTATGCCGCAAAAGGGGATATCATGATCCTCTACCTCGAGCAAGCCCTGCAACTAATATCCAAATTCGCTTCATTCAATATTCGCCATATTAATTGAAGCGAAAACAAGTCCGCAGATGCACTATCAAAACTTGCATCTACCAGCTTCCAACACTTGGCAAAGGAGATACGCATCGAAATTCTGCAAAATCCCTCGGTACCCCTACGCCAAGTCAATGTCATTCAATACGGTACAACATCATGGATGACACCTATTATCGCATATCTACAATCAGGTGTGACTCCCGAAAGCAAATCAGAGGCACGCAAGCTACAATACAAAGCGTGCCATTATCAAATGAGAGACGGTATCTTATACCGAAAGTCATACCTCGGGCCACTCTTGCGATGCGTCAACCCGCAGGATGCCACATACCTCATCCGAGAGATACACGAGGGCATATGTGGCATACATGCTGGACCACGCATGGTAGTGGCCAAAATCATGAATGCCGGGTATTACTGGCCCGGCATGCACCTGGACGCCGTCAAAGAGTTGCGCAAATGCATTGACTGTCAACGTCATGCTCCAAAAACCTTGCGGCCAAATAACAACTTAGTCCCCGTCACAACCACATGGCCCTTTCAGAAATGGACAATTGACGTTGTGGGACCCTTCCCTGACGCTCCGGGTGCGGTCAAATTTATCATAGTAGCGGTCGATTACTTCACAAAATGGGTAGAAGCAAAACCGCTCGCCTCAACCACTGCTATGATAACAAGAAAGTTCATTTGGGAACACATCATCTGCCGTTTCGGATTACCAATGTGCATTGTCACCGATAACGGCACCAACTTCGCTGCCGACGAATTTCAAAAATGGCTAGAAGAACTACATATTGAGCACATATTCTCATCAGTCGCACACCCGCAAGGGAACGGCCAAGTTGGGAGTATCAATAAAAGCCTAGTCGAAGGGATCAAGGCGCGGTTGGGAACGGCCAGGCGTGGCTGGGTCGATGAACTCCCAAGTATCTTATGGGCTCACCGTACAAGCCCAAAACAAGCAATGGGGAAACACCCTTCAGCCTAGTCTACGGTTCAGAAGCAGTGATCCCCGCAGAAGTAGGTCTCCCCTCTCCTAGAATGTTGGCTATTGAAAAACTAGACAACAACACGGAACGCAGGATCGATTTGGACCTCTTGGAAGAAAGGCGCGAAAACGCTGCCATCAACGAGGCCAAATATAAATCCAAACTTGAAAAGTACTACAACACGCGCGTCCGCGTTTGTACTTTCAACCCAGGAGACTACGTCCTACGCGACAATGAGGCATCTAATGCCGAGCGCCCAGGCAAACTTGCCCCCAAGTGGGAAGGACCCTACCTCATAAAAGAGGTCTTAGGGAAAGGCGCGTACAAATTACAAACGCTAGAAGGCGAACCTATCGCACGAACATGGAATGCACAACAGCTTCGACGCTGTTATATGTAAGCCATGTTCTTACATTTCTCTATGTAACCTATCGGGCCGCAGGCCATTTGCAAATAAATAAATAAGCAATTTTATACATTATTGTTTGTTATTACTATTACAAAATGCGTGTTCCACTTTGCGGTATCCCAAAAACAGATTGACAAAATCTTCATTCACGATACCCATACAAAGTGGTAACCACACACAAATATTGTAATAGGCCAGCAGAAGGCAAAAAGACTGGCATATTTATCCGGCCGGATAAACAAGTTTTTTGTTAACACTTAACACAATTCCTGAGCCCAAAAAGGCAAACAATGGAATTGACGCGTACTCATACGACAAAGGTATGGAGTACACTTGACCCCATTCACAAATGGGTAAAGTTCCGGATATATAAGCTTTTACAAAGCTTACACAATTCTAAAACCCTAACGCGGTAAATAACAGAATTGACGCGTACTCATACGACAAAAGTGTGGAGTATACTTGACCCCATTCACAAATGGGTAAAGTTACGCATACATACGTTCAGACATGCAAGAATTAAAAACACTTGTACAAACTGAACAAAAAACTTTATATTCAAAAAATTCAAGCACCCACGTGGTGCTTAATGAATTTACATAAAGTTCCTATTCTATACAAGAGGAAAACAAACAGGAGGCACACTAGCCAACCTAAACCCTATTTTGTACCGCTGGTTCCCGCATCTCCTCCGGCACCACCAGCGGGATCTTCCTCTTCCGCATCCGGATAAAGCATCCGCAGGCGATCAACATAGTCCGCAGCCTCCAAACAATTGTCCAGTTCCTCTACACAGGCAAGGGACGTATCATAAAAGGAGACTTCGGCCGCTTTAAGAAGCGACTCGGTATCCACGTCCCGAAAGCCGGATCGCTCTTCGATATCACCGCCTATAGACATGACGTTCATATGGGAAATACAGCGGTTGTAACCAGCTTTAAAACCAGCGTCACGAGCACGCTGCTTGACCAAGTCCAAGCCAGCTGCGGTCTCAGGGGCATCCATGATAGCCTCAACAATCTGCAATAGAAAGATCATAAGTTTCGGATGATAATCCAAGCAAATATAAAGGCAACGGATACTTACACGCGCGATACCGTGAGTTCGCAACCACTCACGGTCAGCCTTCAGCTGGTCAAAAGAGGACACCAAGGCATCCTTGGCCTCAACAGCGGCATCAGCCCGCTCCTCCGCAACAGACACGCGGGCAGTAAGGTCTGTAACCGCGACCTCCCGGGCCTGAACCTCAGCCTGTCAAAAAAAACAGAAAACAGTTTACTCGATAAACATTTTCAAAATAATGAAGGAAATATACAACAGAGGTAACGAAACATACCTGAAGGCTGGCAACAACTTTATCCAAACGAATGCGCTCCGCATTCGCCTCTTCAAGAGCCATAGAAGAACGGCTCTCCTTCTCTGCGGCCTCTTCAAGGGCCTTTGCAGCACGCGCCCCGGCTTCCTTGGCCTCTTCAAGCGCCTTTAGGGTCTCGGCCTTCGCCAGCTGCGCTTTAACTGCAATGGCCTCAGCTGCAGCTTTTTCCTTGCCCAAGGCAACGTTCGCTGCCTTGGCATTCGTTAACTCCTGCCGAGCACGAAACAGAGTGTCATTCTGCTTAGCCCAAGATTCATTCCACTTCTTACGCTCATTGGACAACTTTTCGTTCCAACTCTTGCGTTCATCAGAAAGGAGTTTGGCAAGAGTACGAACCTGTTTCAGCTGAGTAGTGGCAGCCCACTCCGCGGTCTGTTTCTGCTTCTCAAAAGCAGCCCTCTCTTTCTCAAGCTGCTCCGCACCCGCACGAGCAGCCTCGACCAACTTTTCCGCATCAGCCCGCATGCGAGCAGCTTCTTCCTCGCGGCGGCCCAACACCTTGTAATCTCCCAAAATGGCATTAGCCACAATGGAAGATCCTATTAACATTGTTGAGAGCTGGTTTATACGCATCTCACGAGGTGCGGCACGGGCACGTTCAACTTCGAAGGGGGTGCCCAGACCACCCAGAATCTCCTTACATGCCGAAGGGTCGTTGGAAATATCATCCCCTGCATAACAGTCCAGGGGGGTCGGTGATAAACAATACTTCGACCCTGGGTATAGGTGCGGTAGTAATACTCCAATTCAGACTCCCCAGGCTGAATTGGAGGCCCTTCATAACCCGCACCACCGGCAGACGAACCGGTACCCTTCTCACCAGCAGGAGACCTCCGCGGCTCAGCATCATGCTGCCGCACTTCAGCACCAGTTTTTTGCGGTTCGGCATCAGACTGTTGCTTCCCAGTATCAGCAAACCGCACACTCAAATTATCTCCCTCATTGGGAGAGATCAGATTGTTGGACGAGTCAACGGTATCAAATATCTGGGTCGCAACATTCTCTGCGGTACCCTCCTTCCGCACGGTAGACTCAGACACCACCTTGGCAGGAGGTGTCGAGGGTACCTCAGTCGCACCCGCACCCGTGGCACGAGGGGGTGACTCCGGAGCATCAAAGATAGAAAAATCTTCATCTTGAGGCTCTGCAAAAACAAAGTCAAATAGCTGTCAAAACAAGTTATACATAACACTTGAGACCAACTAAACAAAACTTACCAACAGTAACCGCAGGTTTCTTCGATGTCGGTACAGTCCTCTTAGACTGCAACCTCCGACGTTTCGGTCCACCGGCACCAGCAGCCGTCTCTTCTACTGGTCTTTTCCCAGCACCAGACTGCGAGCCCGCAGCTGTACCCAAACCCTCAAGGGTGTCAGATACTATCACATAATCCAAGTATCTACGAAAAGAAGAGTGAGAGATACCTGCCGCCTGCGGTACCAAATGAGGCACAACAGGGACCTCCGATATTTTCTTTTGGCGAAAGCGCACGCCTTTCACCGTCTGCCTCTTAGGCACACCCTTCGCATCAGGGTCCCCTAAGGCCCCAAGATCACCTGCATGAAAACCATGCAAGAGGTGAGTTAGTGCAACCATTATTATTATCACAAGAATAAAGGATTCCTAAACATACCTTTGCCCCGCGGCAACTCAACTGCTAATGCGGCTTCAGTAGGCACCCGGAAGTTATCTCGAATGATAACATTAAACTCCTCCTCGCCATCCGCACAAACAACTTTTTCCACCTGACCCTGGAAATCCGGGGCAAACATCCTCCATACGGGAGCGTCCTCTGATAACAAACGCACAAGTCAGTAACGCATACAAGGATAAGAAAGCTAAACAAATGAAAAGTACGTACCACCACTTTTCTCCCGCACCACGGGCTTCGACCTCTTATTCCTCCTTGTCAACATCATGCGCAACACCCACAACTGGGTGTTGGTCAACTTCACAGACTCAATGGTCTGCAACTGCGGAAACCACTCCACCGTCTTCACACTAGGGACCCCAATGGTCTCTGCTATGATCGTCTCGGTCACGTTCCGAAACGTCATCTTTGCAACAATGGCAGCAGCCTTGATGTAGAAGAACTTCTTTTTCCACATCGTCAACCCCTTGGGAGGAGTCATCAGCTTGGGACTACCCTCTCGCTGACGGAAAGAAAAGAACCCCAAGGACATCGTCAGTTGATAAAACCGTCGGAAATCTCCAACGGTAGGCTCTATACCAAGAGCACGAAAGGTGAATTCGAAATTTCGAATCCGGATCATACCAAACGGACTCACTTGAGAAATGTGGACCTTGTACCACTCCAAAACCTCGACAACAAAAACGGTCAAAGGTAACCGGAGATTGCAGTCACCAAAAAAGTCCGCCCACATGGTCACGTAACCGACCGGAGCGTCGGCACCAGTGTCACCCTCCGATGGGTAGCAAGCCCCATATTCAGGGAACATTTGGACATCAAGAAGCAGACGATCAAAGCTCTTCCTGGTCCACTTTAACGCCGGTAAACCACCACCGGCGGCTCCCTCTTCTTCTTCCTCCACCACTACCGGTTGTTCAGGGTTTTCACCCTCCACATTGTGTGGACTTGATGGTTCAGCCATCAGGTATATCGAGGAAATAAAAGAACGTGAGTGGAAAAACTAAAAACCTCACCGGAACTTCAAGAAATATCGTCGGAGAAGACAAAGAACAAGTTTTCTCTCACCGGCAAATTTTTGAAATTTCGAACAAGTGAGGGGAAACCACGAACGGTTTCCCCTTATATACCCATCGCAATTAATGCGGAGGGAGAAAACGAATCATCACGTTCAAAAAGAACGAATCGCGCGACACCACGTGTCAAGCGCCGTTTTCGCTGACGGTTATCACGCGCGCGTGGCCGCCCACGCGCCTGACACAAGAGACATTTACACTCTTTGCTACAGTGCATTTAATGCCTCGGGCAGTGCAAAAGTCCTTTCATTTCAGCACATGCCAGGAAGATCTCACCAACTTCCACCAACTCACACGTGAGATCAGCCACGTATGCAACAAAAAGCGACTACATTATCCAATGATAAGCGGCATGCGGTTTCTCTGGTATACCGCACCATAACCCATACCGCATGTCGTTTTTTAACATACCCCTAAAAATAGGTAAAAATATATATCTCTATACTATAAGGGGGTATAATACCTATCCGCACTACCCACGAGCACACGTGGAATATGCGGACATGACACACACGAGCCCGTTCAGGTGTGTCAGATGCTCAGAACCAGCGTTGTTCTTTGGACTGAACCGCATCTCAGACACAGGTAACCGCATCGCCTTCATTCTCTTCAAGCTTCAAATCCCTCCTGTCCGGTTCACAACCGCAGAGGGTACATGAACACCTTCTTTAACATAAAGAAGGAAGGGAATGTACGCGCGCGCACATCAGCAACCCTGACTCCTGAACCTTCAAGAGCTACATCCGAGCAACACACCCGCTTCGAGCGAATATGGTAATGCAAAACCGCAGACACTCACGAGGAGCTACGGACATAACCATAGCTTCCGCAGACTGGTTGCTACGGAAGAGCCAACCTCACTCCACATCACCGAGCGAAGCTACTACAAGGCAAACTCGGTATTGGAGCGGGAAGGTAAGTGGCTCCAAAACGAACGCAGATAAACGCTCTAAACAAGCCCTTGTCGAACACCAAGCGTCCGAACAGCGGTAACAAGTCTGCTTATGACTTTGTTTGCCCGCCTATGGGCTGCATAGAATAAACAATGGTGGGCATACCCTTGCCTATGACCATGTTTATTTACCCATAGTACGAATCTACATTGTTCGACCAAACATGGCCAACAATGACGCAACGAGGTAACCGCAAAGGACGTGCGGTTACTAGAGAGCTATGACGACGAACACGAAAACCCAACAAAAAAGGGATCGTCATCTCATGGCTAGATGCTGAACATAGAGCTTGAGCAAAGCACTTACAAGCATCAACTACTTTTGATCCCGATCTCAGAGATTGATCCAAAGTTTCTTTTCTTCTTCATGCACCACGTCAACAAGTGGTTTGAAGACAAGACCATCTCTCAGAGGTTGAAAGCTTGTGCATACCTTCAAACCACCATCTCAGAGGTTGGTTCGAAGTTTGTGCAGCATTACTAACAAAGTCTCCAAGAGACCTTCGGCACAACAACAGGTGGCAACCCACCTGGTGACATAAAACGGCCGAGAATTTCGCATCAGACGAAATTCCTTCACCGGTACGGAAGAGGCGTCAGATGACCCTTCCAGACCTCCAGCTTGATTTACATACAGAAAAGACCATCCACATGGTCTAGGATCTTCTCCAGACTCCAAACTACCTTCCAAACACCATAGTCCAGTACTCCTCCCACACACAACTTGTATGTGGCAGCAACACTAGACTGGGGGGACTTGAAGGGGTATGGTCCCAGATCTCGCGACAACATCGACCGCGAGTGACCATTACCCTTATCAAAACCCCCACCAGCTAACAACCTACTTGTGCCCACGCGAGAAACGCGTCGACACAAGGGTTGAATTCAATCTATCTAGTAACGAAGGAGGACTTACATGGAACATGAGAACGGTAGAGTGATGCAACATAGCATCACATCTGGTGTATGAAAACGGAAGTATTCACAGCGATGCGGCCTCGCACCGCGTCCAGTGAACACTTCTATCAATACAAGAAAGCCTTACCTTAGGCATAGAAGAAGATGAACATAACAGTGCGGCTGGCACCGCACCATATGGGCATTTTCGTCACGACAAGGGATGCAGGCAAATAGTCTCCGCGGACGACGATGCGGCCAGCACCGCATCTCGCGTATTTCTTGATCACAAGTAGGAGACGCGGTAACCTCAGACGTTACCGCATGCAGCAATGCGGCTTGCACCGCATCCGCATCCTACGCACTCAACAAGTGGGACTGACACCACAGTGCAAGTGGCACCAATGGCAGTTACCTGTCAGAGCTACGTAAGCAATGGACTGACGTGGCGTAACCTCCACAACCGACAAGCCTGACACACCTGCAAAGGTGCAGCACGTCGTCAGTCCATCCATCATCCTCCTCCTTCACTCCTCGGCTATAAATACCAACCCCAAACCAGGTTTGAGGTATCTCTTCACAACTCTCTCACTACTACTACTATCTTACTTTGCTTCCCAAGCAAACTACTGATTCTCACGCCGGAGAGTGGTAACAAGGAGAACCCCCCACCCCATCCTCCTTGTTACGAGTCACGGCTTGTTTCCTTGTGCAGGAGATCAACCACCGGTGATCCAGCCAGCGATCCTCGAGAGGAAGGGATTAACCCTTCTTGACGAGACCAGTGTGTTAACCCTGCCCGGTTAACCATTGTTTCATCACACATGAACCGAACAATAAACACCAACACCTTTTAGGATTTAATTGATGTAAAATTTGAACAAATAACTTTATTTTTTTTCTATGCTTTTAAAAAAAGTCGCAGTCAATGAAGTGAAAAAACCAGGTGAAGACTCAAAAACCAGTTGGTTCGAGCTGGTATGAACAGAACTTTAGATGACCTTGACAGAGACCTGCAAGATCACAAGGAAGAAAACACACCGTTAGCCTCGTCACAGGGAGGGGGGCCTCTCTGTGACCAAGCTCGGGCGTGAGAATAAGTATTTGTGAGGAGAAGTAAGTCAGTGAGAGAGAGGGAGAGTTTAGAGAGAGAAAGTAGCGATTACCCTTTGATGGAGGTCTTGGCGGGGTATTTATACTTTTTGGGTGTGCTGACGTGGCGAGTTAGTTAGGGTCGGACCAGTCGCTGTCAGGTAGTTAAAGTTGTGGGCCCCCAATTAGTTAGGGAAGATCCTATTGGTTAATCGTTCTGACAGGGGACACTAGGTTCGACCAGCCCCTTGCGCTAATGGTCCGACCTTATACTTATCAAGCATTCGATTCGACCTAGGACGTATTCTCATCACCAGGCATCTTGTTGTAAGGCTATGGGGTGTGGGATGGAGCCCATAGGGGCTTTATAAGGACACGTCAGCGCTACGTAGGATCCACGTCAGTCAGAGAGCTTTATCACGCCCTCCCTTAACTTGCAGGGTGTAAGATAAAGCCACGTATTAAACAAAATTAAAAAAAAAGATTTGATTGGATGAAATCAGGTGAGCCCCACCTGAACACATGCTTCTTCCTCGTTACCATGGTGAAGCCCCCTTCAATGGCGCCCCTCCTTGAAGACGACGGTGTGGGTGGTGACGCCCTCCAGGCGTTATGAGAGGTGAGGTGGCTGCGGTGACGCCTCCACACCCTCCGGCCTAATTGCACGAACATCAAACTTGTCTTGTTGGGAAATAAATCATTCGTCACATTAAAACTACAATAATTTCGTCACAAATGCATACTCCTCGTGGGTTGTCTCTTGTGATTCCTAATAATTCCCAAGTATCTGTTCCCCCAATAAAAAAAAAAAAACTAATTTATCTACTTTTTGCTAGTTAAATGCTTTATTATGTACATTTTTATTTTTAATCTGATTATTATATTTGTGAGCTTTTATAATTATAAAAAGAATATACAAATATTTAATCTGTTTGGACCACTTTGTAATAAGAACTTCACAGCTTGCTTATTTTTGGTCTCAGCACAAAATCCAAAACGAATTGGTTTAATTTTTTATTTTATTTTAAATTTTAAATTTCGTTTGCTTATTCACCTTTTTCTAGAACAAGAATAGTCAAATTCAGTATAGCAATTTTTAAAGTATACATGTTAGTTCGGGTTCTATTGTATAGAAAACCTTTGATCCACTTGTTTGTACTAATATACTAAAAAATCTCAAGGATTATATTAACCTTAACCATCAATTTATACTAAACAAACATCTTAGAAAATAAGAAACATAAACCATTAAAATAGAAGACTAATGTTTAATATGGGGTAATGAAATAAATAGTAAAATGGAATGGATGAGATAATGGAACTGATCATTACCATTCCATATCTTATTTGGTTATCATGTGCGAACGGAATGAATCATTACGTTTTGCTGTTTGGTTGGCAAGAAAAGACGAAGGAATAAAATCGGATAACGGTAGTCAGTGGTGGGCAATGATGGTGGGTGGTGATAGGTGGCAATTGTACCGACGGCGGTGGGTGGCGGCGATGGTTGGTGGTGATGGCAGCGGGTGGTGACAGCGGTGGTGGTGGTGGGTGACGACGAGGTGGGTGGTGATTGTGGCGGTGGCAATAGTGGTGGGGCGGTGGTAGTGGCGCCGACGATGCGTGGTGGCGGTGACGGTGGACAGCGGTGGCGGAGGTGGGTGGCGACGATGATTGGAGGTAGAAGCGACGATGTTGGGTGGCGAACGTGGGTGGTGGCAGTGGCGGACGTGGGTGGGGCGGTGATCGAAAGTGGCAACGATGGCGGTGGCGGAGGTGGGTAGCAGCGGTGATCAGAAGTGGCAGCGACGACGGTGGGTGGCGGCGATGATCAGAGGTGGCAGTGGCGGCGGTGGCGGTGGGGACGGAGGTGGGTGGCGGTAGCGCCAGTGACGGATGGGCGGTGGTGGCGGCGATGGTCGTAGTGGCAGTGTTGGCAATGGCGGTGTCGTCAGTGGGTGGCAGCAGTTGGCGGCGATGGTGGTGGTCTGAGCTGGTGGCAACAACATTGGTAGCGGTGACGGCGCTGGGTGGCGGCGGAGGTGGATGACGACGGCTGGTGGCGGTGGTGGTGGTGGGTGGTGGTAACATTGGTGGGTTGTGGTGTTGTTAATAAAGGGCGGAGATGGAATGGAATGGAATGGAAAAAAACAGAGGGGAGAGATGGAATGATTTTGAGGGAATGGAATGCATTTTGGAATGAGCGATTCCGTTCCATCGATCAACAAAACACTCTTTTCTTCATTCTCTCGCAATGGTCCCTTCTATTCCACCTCTCGTTCCTGCATACCGAACGCTAAATAAAGACTTCATAATTTTACTTAAAGTACAAGTCCATAAATAGAAGTTACTAGTTAACCCCTCCAAGTATTAAACTATAACAAGATTAGTCCAACAATCAACCCCCTAATCTTATCAAGGACATATCATCCTTCACAATTAACAATGTTGGTTCCCTGTCTTTCGGACCATCTCGACTTTTCTTAGATCCAACCCATATTTGATCATGTATCACCAAAGTGTCAAACTATTCCTAGATATGCACTTGGTGCGTATCAACCACCAACAAGACAACAACCGCCAGCTGCGTCGTCGTCAAGTCATTAAACGAATACCTCATCCTCTTGATGTTTCGTCTCTTTCGCGCCACAACCGTTAGTTTTTCTGCCGAAAGAACTCGAGCCACCTACTGCGATTGTCCCTCCTTGGCTAGAAAGAGTTTCTGATAAATGAAACAAAATATCAAACCTGGGTTAAACCTCCCACTTCAACAACCTTCTTCCACCGACCAAGAAAACAAAGCTATATACTTTTTTGCACTTTACTTTTTTCCTACCAAATGAGACCGAATCCAAAGTTACATTCTTCTTTAAAACTTCAATCATTCTTGGCCAATCTTAATATCCCTCTTCCTAGATCCTAGAACTACATTGTTTGAGCACCGATCAAAGAAAAAAAAGAACAAGTCCACTACCTTTCTTCTTCTACCCTACTTCTATCTTTACATGCTATGCAATAGTAGATTCAAAGTCTCCTGTTTTGAACTTATTAGAAAGTACAATGAATGTCACAATGATATGAAGAGTCTCAATGATACGAAGAGTCAAGAGATATGATCATATGAAACCACTAATAACAACCCTCACCATATTAGGCTATAGGGTGTGGTCAAGACCCTCATGAACACCATGACCCTCCACGTCAGTGCCATGTTACTCACTTCTAATCCACAATCCAAAACCACTACCCTAAGGGTGTGGTCATGACCCAAACCACTATCCTCTTTTTTTTTTTTTTGAACGGCATATTGGATCACTGACGTACCACTGGAGTATTATCGTGCCACTAGCGGAATCACCCGATCATATCCATCTCCAGTAGGGAAGGGGGTGGTATAGTCTTCCATTCATGTTCCTTGAAAAAGGGGAAAGGAGGGTCATGGTTGCCATGGTTTAATCCATGCAAACCATGATGGATTAGGGAAGGGGGTGGTATAGTCTTCCATTCATATTCCTAGATGGTGAATCATGTCCCAACCATGACCCACACACCCTTTAGCCTTATTAGTGATTTTTTTATAATAAGGATAACCCGATTAACCTTTTCTAAAACCATTTATTGATATAAATACCAACTGTTGGATTAGGTTTCCTAAACGGGTTCGGGTAAAGACAACACCTCAATATTTACATCTAAACAAATAAACATGACATATTACCAAAACAGGTACAAGATATCTTTGTCATGTTTGGGGTTAAACTTTAATTGCATACAGCAATGGGCTAGAGTTACTTATTTATGTCATACTTGGAGTGTTTTTATATTTTTATAAAGTTAACTTTTTTGTAAACGGTATATTTAAAAACTACAAATTCTTAACTATCTTAAAGCACAAAGTCGGTGGCTTTTACGCCACCGACCCCTCACTTTTATACTTGAAGAAACAGTGATCTAATTAAGGTATCTCCGTTTATAGAAGCGCAACTTTACCAAGCTGCCTTCTCTACTTTTGGAGGCTCCATGGGCGTTCGCCCAGTGCGCGATGATGAAGAAAGCTGGTATGACCAGATTAAAGGAAACTTCATGTTTCCAGCTGCTGATGCCTTCGCTTCGCCGCCAACTGCTACTGAAGGTGCGCAATATCCAAAACCTCGTCCATTGCGCTCTGTGACTCTCGCTGGGAAAGAAACTTTCTATCTTTCCAGCGAGGAGTCTGTAGGTTCTTCCAACGGCGAGCTAAGCTCTTGGTCTGAAATCTTTGCAGGTGTGTTGCGCGACCTGGGGATTGACCCCGAGGAGAAGAAGAAAAAGCCGGTGAAGAAGAAGAAGAAGGTGGAGCCTGAGGTGACCAGTAAGGGCACCGGCCCTAGTCGCGCAACATCTGCTGCTGTCAAAGGTACTCTTCGCCTTCGTCAACGTGATTTAGGCGACTATGTGATAATCAGTGACTCATATGAAGGTTTATCACATGCAGCTAAGGGAAAAGCTGGTGCTGGTGGGTCAAAGAGTTCTGGGAGCGCGGGTTCTCGTAACCCAGATGCTGGCGCGACCCCCAGTTTTCCCGAAGATGTAGAAGAGGAGGAAGATGCTGGTGCCCAACTTATTGGGCGAAAGAGGGGTAGGAGCGAGGCTACGACTGGTGTGGCTTCCGCGCCTACATCTGTGGTGATACCCGCGATAGGGAAGACAAGCAGGCTGCGCTCGTTGTACCAATTTTCTCCTGGTATGTTCTTCTTTTCTTCTCTTTTCTAAAAAACCTCTTTGCTTACATACCCTTGCCTTATTTTGCAGAGATCAAGAAGAGGACCCCTGAAAAGGCGGTTACATTCAGTGAAGCTGGGGTAAAGAGGCCCAAGATAACCGTCAAGTCCACTGACGCTGCAGCTCAGGACGCCGCGAAGGCGGCTGAGGCGCAGCGAAAGGTGGAGGAGGCGCGTAAGAAAGAAGAGGAGAAGAGAAAGAAAGAAGAAGAGAAGAAGGTAGAGGAGGAGAGAAAGAAAAAGGAGGAGGAGGATAGGAAGCGGAGGGCGGAGCAGGAGAGGCTGGCTGAGGTGGCTAGGAAGCAGGCCTTGGAGAAGGAGGTAGCGGCGAAAAAGGCTATGGATCAGCCTTTGAAGTCTCAAGGTCCTGAGGTCACCAGGCCAACCAGCACCGGCCCTGTTATTACTTCGAAAGGGTTCGGCCGCTACTCTTCTAGCGGCGCGAGCTCCGGTGGAGCCGGGGGTTATAACCCTAACGTGATAGGGGCAAAAGATACCGTTGGGGATATCTACTACAAGACATACACTGAAGAAGAGCGCGGTGATGTCCTCCATCAAGCCCCCTGGAGCTTAAAACAGAAGGATACATTTATTGAGTTTGGCGCTTCGCGTGAATGGTTTTTGAATTCCTTCCCCCCTGGTGAGGTCAATCGGCAAAGGGCAAAACCCCATGAGATGTTATATCGTACTTATATTCTTGGGGAGGCCAATGCCCGCGCTGCCAACCATCAGATCGTTCGCGAATGGCGAACGATGGTTCGGGAGCGCGCCGACTGGGAGGCTTATCGCGAGCGTATGCTGAAGCGAATTGCGGAGTTTGAGAAGTCGAAAGCTGCGTTCGACGAAGAAAGAGCCAAGTTTGAGGCTGACAAGAAGGCGGAGGAGTGGGGCCGCGAGGGGCTGCAGAAAAAACTCCACAATGTTGAGGAGCAACTGGCCAAGGAGAAGGCCGAGTTCAAGCGTATATGCGCCCAAGACAACGAGCGTACTTATGCTCTACGACAGAAGATCGTTGATCTTGAGGCTAAAGTTGCGGACTTGACCTCAAAGGTGGAGGAAGCGCAGGGTGAAAAAACTGCCAAGCAGCAGATGGAGGTTAGTTCTACTGATTCTCGCTCTTCCTTTTTGTTTATGAGATTTCTCTAAGTCAATTCTCAAGGCGTTTGTCAATTTTTAGGTTGAGCTGACTGAAGCCAAGGTGCAATTGTCTAACAAGGACAAGGATCTCCATGCCAAGGACGTTGAGATAGCGGAACTCAAACGTCGCTTGAATGAGCAAATCGACAGATGCGAGTCCTTGGAGATTGACCTTGAGGCTGAGAAGGTCAAGGCTGCTGATGCTGAGGAGGCGCGTGCTGTGAGCACTGCCGCGCTGAATGTGGCTCAAACCAATTACTCTGAGGCTCAAGGTATCGTCGATACACTTGTCTCAGAAGCGGAGTGGATGCGCACTCGTGGAGTAGTGTTGGTAAGTGCCTTGTGCTTTTTTCTTAAGTTGATTTGAAGAGTTTTTTCTTTAATGCTTATCTTTTGTTGAAGGTTGCCAACTCCATCCTGAATGCGAACGAGCTAGATCGCGCCGTGGCGGCTCTGACAGATGCGGCGCGTGCGGTGGGTCACCGAGGAGGCTACCTGGAGTGTGCTGATCATGTTGAGCAAATGCTTGGGCAAGAATTTGACACAAGCCATTGCTCAGTAACAGAACGTGCCGATGCTGCGCTGGCAAGTGCTGAAAATTCCTATGACAACCTCTCCTTGCCTATCATGGAGTTGGTTGTCGAATCGTTAAAGAAAGACGACTGGTGCCAGCGTCTTAAGGCAATCCTCGATCCACCGGTTAACGTCGAGTTGTCCGACGAAGAGCCAGCTGGTGATGATGGCGGTGATGGTGATGATGATGGCAACGATGATGATGGTGAAGATGACGGAGATGATGGTGATGATCGTCGCGAAGAGTAGGAGAGTTTGTTGAGTAGTTAGTTGGTAGGCATTTGTGCCTTTGTAATTTCTTTGAATATTCTTATGTATGATGCTGCGCGGTTGCGCAAGTTGTTAATGAAACATTTTGTTTTTTCCGTTGCAATTATTGCATTGTTATAAAACTTTATGCTAAATTAGCTCGAATAAATGGAAGCGTTTTGTAAGTATTTAGGTGATCGTCCGGTCTCACGCTTTGTTTGCGGAGGACCTTGGAGGTGGTTTGAACCGTCTTGAAATGCTGTAGTGTTTTCGCGCTAATCAAAAGTTTAACATGCATTTGTAACGAAAAAATGTAATAGAAAAAACATGTCGTATGTTTTCATTCAAGTCAGAAGTTGGCTCTTAGGCCTTCATACATATTTGCCAATGGCTCGTAGCCGGCGTAGCGAATTGAAAAAATGGCGCAAGGCCGAAAAGATTACATATAGCATTTGCGCAATTGTTGCGCATTCCAAGTTCTTGGTAAGATGTGGCCATCTAGGGTGCGCAATTTGTAGGCCCCTTTGCCCAGGACCTCATGAATCAGATATGGGCCTTCCCATTTAGGTGCCAATTTCCCTGGGCGTTCCGCATTTGATGCTTCGTTGTCGCGAAAGACGTACTCCCCTGGATTGAAGGTACAAATGCGAACCCTTGTGTTGTAGTACCTTTCCAGCTGGGTTTTGTACTTGGCCTCTCTGATTCTCGCGATTTCGCGTCTTTCTTCTAACAGGTCCAAGTCTAGGCGCCTTTCTGCTTCATTGTCAACCGTGTTGATCGTTGTCATGCGTGGCGAGGGCAGGCCAATCTTCGCTGGGATTACCGCCTCTGAGCCATAGACCAGGCTGAAAGGGGTTTCGCCGGTACTTGTCTTTGGCATGGACCGATGAGCCCATAAAATGCTTGGGAGCTCATCAACCCATCCGCGCCGCCTTGTTCCTAATCTGGCCTTTATCCCTTCGACGATGCATTTGTTCACACTTTCCACTTGTCCGTTGCCTTGTGGGTGCGCAACGGAGGTGAAAGTGTGTTCAATGTTCATCTCCTTCATCCAGTTCTTAAGATCGTCCGAAGCAAAGTTGGTGCCATTGTCTGTCACAATCTTGAGCGGGAGGCCAAATCTGCATATGATGTGCTCCCATATGAATTTGCGCACAATCATAGCTGTGGTGGATGCAAGGGCTTTGGCTTCTACCCACTTTGTGAAGTAGTCGACAGCTACTATGATGAACTTTACGGCGCCGGGAGCATCCGGGAAGGGTCCCACCATGTCAATTCCCCATTGTTGAAAGGGCCATGCGGTGGACACGGGGATAAGATCATTTTTAGGGCGCAGCGTTTTTGGAGCGTGCCTCTGGCAAGAGTCACACTTGCGGATCTCCTTCATTGCATCGACATGCATACCCGGCCAGTAGTAACCGGCGCTCATGATCTTCGCGACAACCATCCGTGGTCCGGAGTGAATGCCACAAATCCCCTCATGGATTTCCCTTATCAGATAATTTGCATCCTGGGGGTCCACGCAACGTAGTAGTGGTCCCAGGAAGGATTTTCGGTACAGGATACCGCCATTCATTTCGTACTGTAAGGCTTTGTTTTGGATCTTTTTTGCTTCCGCTTTGTTCTCGGGAAGCACCCCCTCTTGCAAGTATTGGATGATGGGGGTCATCCATGATGTCTGCCCTGTTTCGATTACGTTAACTTGGCGCAGTAAAACCGATGGGTTCTTGAGTACCTCTATCCTTACATCCTTGGCGAGATGTTGGAAGGAAGTCGAGGCCAGCTTGCTCAAAGCATCGGCAGGCTTGTTTTCTGAGCGATTAATGTGTATAACTTTGTGGGATTTGAATTGCTGTAGCAATTCCTTCGCTTGTTCCAGATACAAGGCCATGACTTCTCCTTTCGCGTCGTATATGCCGTTCACTTGACTTGCGATCAGGAGTGAGTCAACATATGCGCGCAAGTTTTTTGCTCCCATCTTGATGGCGAGGCGTAAGCCTGCCAGGAACGCTTCGTACTCAGCCTCGTTGTTGGTATTTTTGAAATCCAACCTAATGGCGTAAGTAAACTCGTGATTCTCGGGGCTTACTAAGCGCAAACCTGCTCCCGCGCCATCTTCATTTGATGCCCCGTCGGTGTAAAGCATCCAAGTTTCCTCTGTATCTTCTTTGGGAGTTTCTATCATCTCGCATTCTTTGATTTTATCGGCCGGCACTTCCGTGATGAAGTCGGCTAGAACCTGACCTTTGATTGCTGGGCGTGGCCTATACAAGATGTTGTGACCTCCCAGCTCAATGGCCCACTTCGCTAATCTGCCCGACGTTTCAGGTTTCTGTAGTATGGTTCCGATGTGGAAGTTCGTCAGCACGGTTATCACATGCCCTGTGAAGTATCGGCGCAGCCTCCTGGAGGCATGAAGTAGCGCAAGTACTAACTTTTCCATCGTGGAATATCTTGTCTCTGGGTCTGTGAGTATCCTGCTGACGTAATAGATCGGTGTTTGAATTCCGTTTCTGTCCACTAGCAACACTGACCCTACTGCCCTATCCGAGGATGATAAGTACAGTACAAGGGGCTCTTTCTCAAATGGCGCCGTAAGGGTGGGCAGTTCAATCAGAAATGCTTTCATTTGTTGAAAAGCTGTCTCTGCCTCCGATGTCCATCTGAATTCTTGCTTCTTTACACAGTTGCGTAGTGTACTGATGAAAGGATATGATTTCGCGGCGTGATTAGATAGGAAACGATTAAGCGCGGCCAGTCGGCCGGCCAAACGTTGCATCTCCTTTATGTTTCGCGGTGATGGCATTCGCTCAATAGCCTGTACTTTCTCTGGGTTCACCTTGAAACCGCCGTTTGTGACGATGAAACCCAGGAACTTCCCTTCCTCCATACCAAAGGAACATTTGGCAGGATTTAGTTTCATATGGACGCCGCGCAGAGAGTTGAACGTCTTTTCAATATCCTTCAGCATCTGATCTTCTTCGGGACTCTTGACCACCAGATCATCAATGTAAACCTCGATGTGCTTTCCAATGTCTCCAGCAAAGGTCTTGTCCATGAGGCGTTGGTATGTCGCGCCTGCATTCTTTAAACCAAAAGGCATTTTGGTGTAGCAGAATATTCCAAGATCAGTCCTGAAGGCTGTCTTGTCTTCGTCCTCAAGCTTCATCTGCACCTGATGGTAGCCTTTGTAGCAATCCAAGAAACACTTCCATCTGTAAGGCGCGAGGGAGTCAATCTTTTTATCGATCTCTGGCAAGGAATAGCAATCCTTTGGGCATGCTTTGTTGAGATCGGTGTAATCTACACACATGCGCCATCCGCCATTTGACTTTTCCACCATTACTGGGTTCGCGACCCAGCTTTGGTATCTTACCTCTCTCAGGATTCCAGCTTTGAGCAACTCACATACTTGCTCATTCATCGCTTTTGTCTTATCCGCGCCTAGGCTGCGCCTTCGCTGGACTTTTGGTTCTACAGAAGGGTACGTGTTTAAGCAATGCTCAGTTATGTTGCGCGGGACGCCGGTCATGTCTGACGGGGTCCAGGCAAATATATCCATGTTGCGGAACAGCAGTTGCTTTAAATGTTTTCTGATGTCTGACGAAATGGTGTGGCCAATTGTCACTGTCTGCTCTGGGTACTTGCGGTTTAAGACCCATTTTTCTGGCTCGGTCGTAGAGACCTTCGCCGCTTTTGTTGGGCGCAGCTCTTCAGTTGACATCACTTCTTTTTTGGCGTATATGATTGCGACGCCTGTCTTGGTAGGAAAACCTATGGCAGAATGAGGTGTTGAAGTCACCATGTTTAGTTCGCCTTGTGTTTCCCTTCCAATGAGTACATCGTGTCTTGACTTCACTGGCATTACCATGAAGTTTACGGTTGTTGTTCTTGAGTGTTTCCCGTCAGAGAACGTGACGGGGAAACTGATTTGGCCGAGAGGGAAGACCATTTCATTGCAAAAGCCGGACAAAGGATAATCGACTGGCTCGAGTCTCGCTTTGTCTTCTTCATCGAATTGATTGAAACATTGTTCGTAGATGATGTCGGCTGTGCTTCCTGGGTCGATGAAGATGTATTCTGTTTCATAGTGACCAATTATACCAGTAATGACGACGGGTCGTGTGGCGCGAGGACCGCCGCGCACTACTGGGAATATGACTTGCTGTTCTTGCCAAGAAGGCTCATAGGGCCGTTTGCCTTTTTCTCTCGCGGTGTATCTTGGTCCGTTGACCATGTGAGTCTCTAGCCGTCTCACCTTTTTGTGGCTACCTTCATCGTGACGTTGGAGCTGACGGGTGTCCTTGCGCACATTCTTCACTAAATGGCTTAGCTTGCCGCTTTTGAGGGCTCTTTCGATTTCCTGGCGCAAACTGTAGCAGTCATCGGTCAAATGCCCAGAGTCTTTGTGAAAATCGCAGTACAAGTTAGGGTCTTGCCCTTTCTTGTTTGTCATTGGCCTTGGCGCCTTGAAATCGACATTCTCCGTCATTAATACCTCCTTTGGAGTTTTTGTGAGCGGAGTCCAGTGTTTATCGCGGTTGTCATCTCTGACTGATTTCTTGTAACCAATCCGATCAATTGTTTCTCGCGCATCTTCTCTGTAGCGCGGTCTGTCTTCCCGGCCTCGTGGTCTTTCAGATTTCCAATCGTTATTTTTGTATTTGTTGCGCTTGTTATTGTTGTCGCGCGGCCTCTCGTTTGCTCTTGAGAATCGATCTTCGGAGTAATAACCCTTTCCACCAGCAAGGGATTCCTCGGTTTGCGCGACGATCTTCGCTGCTTCCATCAGCTTATCCCACTCTTTTGGCATCCCATCTTTGCCTGTGATGGTTCTAATGAGGCTATCACAGCGTATAGCCTTCTTGAAGTGGCAGCGCATGAGTTGCTCACTGACGCCGCCAATCTCTAAACATTCTTTGTTGAAACGCGTGATGAAGTCCTCCAGACCTTCACCATCCCTTCGCCATATATCTTCTACTTCCGCCGTATCACGCTGATAGCGACGTTGTTGGCTAAAGTAGCTTAAGAACTGCGTCTTGAAATCTGCCCATGACTTAATCTTTCCGGGCGGAAGGCTGTCAAACCAGGCGCGAGCCGCTACGGTAAGAGTTTGAATGAACAGGTGGCACCACATGGGCATGTTCCAACCTCCCATGCAGCCCACACTCGTGAATGTTCTGACGTGGTCGTCTGGGTCAGTCAACCCATTGAATTTCCCAACGGTTGGGGGTAGCTTCTCTCGTGAGAGTGGTGCGAGTGCGATTTTCGGGATAAACTTGGAGTGTTCCGCAGCTTCCGCTGGTCTGTATGCCAGGCGGAAATCTCGTTCAGCCTCTTCTGTATAGCCAATGTGTTGTCTTGGCTTATAGTACTCATGGTTTTTTGGTAAACGATTAAAGACTGATGACTCTTCATCACCTTCCCATGTAGGATCATATGGGTCGGTTTCTTCCCATTCATTGTTCATGTTGCGCGGCGTGAGCCGGCTGTGAACAGGGCCTCGTTGAAGGTTCGACGGATATTCATAGTAACTATCCGTTTCCCCTCTTGTATCGCGCGTGTCTTGTACGCTTAAACGTCTTGTAGGGGGAGGCCTGTTGGTTCTGCCTTGTATATTGGCTGGTGGTGGCATTTGGCGCATCCCCTGACTCGGAGGGGTGACCAAGGACGGTTCTGCCGTCAAAACTGCCTGCTGCGCGATGAGCGATTGGTATGCTGCATTGATAGTGGCGATGTTCTTGGCATACCACGAGGCTGGGGTTTCGCCCTCTGGTAAGCCAAGTAATGCAGATACATTTTGAGGTGGCGCTGTGTTCGAAGGTCCCTCTCCGTTTCCTGGGGTGACCACTTGTGTGATGCGGGTGAAGCTCCCGCGCGGACCCCCAGTATTGTTGATTTCAACTTCGCCGATTTCTTCGATTTGTTGGGCTTGGAAGGTTTGGACTCCTTCACCCAACGCCGTGTTAGAGTTGGTTCCGAAACCGAACTCTGGGATGGTTCCTTGACCAGTCATAGTCGAAGGAAAAGTTGTCAAAAGCTCAAATAAAAGAAGATGAGGGTGGTTATAGAAAAAATCGGTGGGCGCCAATGAAGAAACAGTGATCTAATTAAGGTATTAATTAGGTGGGCTTATGTTCCTATCATAGAGGTTAATCTTCTTTTAGGTATTTGAGCTCCGACTGGTTAATCAACCTGCAAAACAGAACACCGTTACTCGTTAAGAGGGGAATGTGGGGGTTTCCCTCTTAACCGGGCTCCGGCGTGAGAATAAGCGACTGCTTTGAGAGTAATTAAGTAGTTAAGAGTAAGAGCCGAGAGAATAGAATGAATAACCTGAGGAATGAAGGTCTCTATTTATAGCCGGAGAGGTGTAAGAGGTTGTGGGCTGATGGGCCTTGGGCCAGAAACGGACAACAACGAATATGCTCTTTGCCTTGCTGGCCTCGACTGCTTAGTGGCTTCTAGATGCTCGTCGGCGCTGGCGCACCTTGATTGGAGCCACGTGTCATTGTTGTCGGCCTTGTTGTCCCTTCTGTCATCAGCAGACAAGTGGAGATCGTGGGACAGTTGTCCCCGTCTCTTGATTGGTGCCATGTAGGCGTCCTTGTGTACTTATCGTCAGAAGATCGTGGCGCACGATTGAACAGAGCCTGCTGGACGTTCATTGGCTCTTTTTACTGCCACTTGTACCCTGTGTACCTCTGTAGGTAACAGCGCGTCTTCCTATGGAGAGGATTTTGTTTGATGGCAACTAACCCGCGCGGGGCTAGTGTGCTCACTTATACCATTGTTTTTATGCTAAGTGTTGCTATCTGAGTTTATTATGTGCTCTTCCTCGCGCGGGGGTAAGTCATAATGTGATGTAAGCTGCGCGAGGTTGTTATTATCAAGTTGTTATGCTAAGGAGTATGGTCTAACGTGCAACCTGTTATGAGGTTTGCGCGACTTTTTGGGACCATACCCCTTCAATACTTTGCTACAATCGCCCCCTTTACTCTGAATTTCCACAATCTAGCCCTCGCATTTCAAACTTTGCTATTATCACCCCTCTACTTTGCTTTTCCACCACCACCTCAACTTTTACAATTTTACGCCACCAACCCTCTACTTTTTTCATTTATACTACTACCCCCTCATCTTTTACACATTTCCGCCATCACCCCTCTACTTTTACACTTTGCCTTTCCAGCCAGCACCCCCTCAACGCTTTTCCGCCACCACCCCTCAACGCTTTTCTGCCACCACCCCTCTACTTTTATACTTTCCATTTTTACCCTTCTACTTTTATTTTCCCTCAAATTTTAGACTTTATATTTTTATCCCTTGCAATATTACTCTATTTTAACCCCTAGAAACTACTTTTACTTTGCAACTACCAATGCATGGTGTTTTACGAAATGTCTTAGTCATTCTGTTTTACACTTCATGTCTACCTTTGTGTGTTACTCTTTTTTTGTAATTGTGTTTTATGCATTATGTTTTACATTTTTTTAATTGTCTATTACACATTGCGTTTTACGAATCGTGTATTGCCTTACTACATGTTGCCACCCGTCGCGTGCCGCAGCAACGCTCGACGGGCAAAAATACTAGTTTCATTAAAAGGGATGTTCACTAATTAAAACATTTGTGTTAAAACAAATTTGAATTCATACAAACTAAAATGATGTAACAAACAATTAAATTAATCTATATTAAATACAAGTTTTTAGACACCAAAATACAAAAAGGCTTCGAGAACAACTACCTGCTTTCGTCACCAACATATAAAGTTAAAATTTGATATCAATATATTCCATTTGCTCTTATTTCTTACACATTTTAATGAATGTGAAAACTAAAAAGAGTTACATTGGTCTCATGTCGTTTTCCACTCGTTCAACAATAAAATATGTATTCCAATGACAATTATATATGTCAAATACTTCTAGAAAAAAACAGGATTCAAATGGACTGTAGTATTCAACCAAGTCGTTCGATTTCGAATGTTTCCAAAAAGCAACATGATTGATTGGTCAAGGATGAGAACATAAAGACATGTATAAATTCCGCTTGTGGCTTATACCCTAAGATTGTTAGAGTATAGGGATTGGTTAGACACTTTGAATAGGTAAACTCTCAAATCACCCAATCAAAACATAAGTCTTATAGGTTTATAAAGTTCAAATATTAAGCACGAGATATAACAGTCCATATCCCACAACGACCTCCTCCTTGTGTAAGCTCCATAAGCATCTAACAACCTGTAAGGCATGTAACAACGAGTCAACAACAAAGTTGAGTGAGTTCACAGTTGGTTGTTTAGTTTTAAGTTGTTTCCGAAAACATGGTTTGTCTTTCGCTGGCTTACTGGCCGTGGGGGTTACCCCATAGTTGAAAATATGATTAACCAGTTCCTTCTTTATTACCTAAACCATATCCATAATCAGTGGGGGCTTCCCCATGTGAACCACTAGACCGTTACCATATCGACTACTAATGAAAGTAAGTTGTGCCCTACGTCAATGTCTATCATCATTGACAGTTTGCCATAGTCCATTAGTACACGCCCGTCCGACTGGCACGGTGTGAGGTTTATTAAACCTAATAGCACTATTAACTAATGACCCGCTCGCCATTGGCCTCGGCGATTAAGTCGATATAAAATGAGAGACTTAATGATAGAGTTTTGTCTAGTAAGTTTAAAGGTTGTTTTCCTACCCAAGGAGGACGAACGTACGTATTCTACCCAAAGGGAATACACAGGATTAATATTGGCATCCTACCCATGGAGGATGGCGGTACATATCCTACCCAAGGAGGATATGTAGGTTCCGTTTTAATTCTTTAACCCATTCCCAACCACCGGGAATCCCATGCCTTAGAAAGTGTGTGAACTCACCTTGGTTTGCTCGGTTAGATTAGTTACTCTAATAATCAGAAATCAAGCACACCCTAATAAGGTACAGATAACAATGAGTTTCTCACGCATAACACGTATCCTACCTACGGTTTACCTACTCATTACTTCTATCACGTACCACACAATTCTAATGTCAATATACTTTGTTAAGTTATATTATTTTACCCTAAAATAATATAACTCTCACAAAATAAACAAGTATCCACACAAGTGTTCTAGTATAAAATATATATTCTAAATATATATATTTAACCATTTTACTTGTAAAAACCAACATCCGCTACTTTGTATTTTTGTAACAAAACTCATGACGAAGTTTATTTTGAAAAAACAAAGTTAAAACGTATTTATGAACACTTGTTAGAAAAATAATTTCTAAGTGTTGGAATTTTTAGAAAATTTCGCCAGAGTTTCCTTTGTAAATGGAGGTGTCCATGCTAATAAGCATATCATTTTCTTTTCCAAACATTATTCAACAATCAACAATCATTCACTAAACAATATTACATTCACCAAGTGTAAAAACAATGCACTCTACGTAGTAACATAAACTTGAGTTTTCGTAAAAACGCATAGTAACTTGGTAAGGTATTTAGTGGTCTTAGTTACCTCCCGAAGTGTATTTACTTTTGTGAAAATCTCTTTCTCGGGATTTCTAGATGTTTACAATTTGTAGGCACTTTTTACAAAAATATTTATTTACCACATCTTCTTGTTCCAAAAATATTTCTACACTTATTTTGTTACTAAAAATAGTGTATGTTTACTAAAAATCATGATCTTTCAAGAATCATCTTTTCAAACTTGGTTCCTTTAGGAAAATCATTCACAAGTCTTGGATCTACAAGATTACTAGTTCACTTTGTTTGTTATTTTACAAGAAATCATTTTATGTTCAAGTTCATGTCTAAATGTGAAGTTGATCATTTTATGTAAACCCTTAATCACCTCCTAACTTGTTAACTCATGTCTTTAATCATGATTTAACAAGTTCCACATGATGATCAACATCATATTTCTAGTAATCAACAAGCAAGCATCAACATATACCACACAACATCATACTAACATTATTTCTTCATATATCATCTTGTTTAAGCTTATGTTCAAGTTTCATTCTTTTGATTCTTAGTGTTCTTCATGATAATCAACATGTATCATCTTTTAACCACTATAGTAAGATGTAAAATGGAGTGTATGATGTTCTTACCACTAGCTCAAGGCTAGGGATGATCAAGGGAAGAAATGGAGTGGATAAAAGCAAATGAAGAAGGTCCTTGAACTTCCGAAAGCTCCTAGCTTCCTTGTGCAACCTCTAACACCTTTGTATATGCTTGAAATTGATTGAAGATGAGTGAATGATGGTGGTGGTGGTGGTGGTGTTGATTTCGGCTGAAGCCAAGAGGGAGAAGAGAGAGTTTGAGGTGTGTTTTGATGTGTGTAAGAAATGAAGTTAAGTTCATGTTGTGCATTCTTATAATCCATACATAAGTATTAACCCATGTATATTGTGTCTCAAAAGAACAAACATGATCTAATAAATAATTCAAAGAAAATCAAGTGTGTAAGGGCCTTGGTGGCCGTGAGATAGGTGGGGGTGGGAGGGTATAGGTGTAGGGTGTAACCATATGATTAGTTGGTAATTGAATTGTAAGTGTTTAGTTAGATGTCTTAATTAGTTGATATTTTTATGGGGTGTTGTGATGTTCGGGGACTATAACTAGCTGAGAATGTTAAAACAAAGCTTCTAGTATAATTTTGGTGTTTCGGGTAATGTCCGGTTGCTCGGTTAGATACCGGTTCGTTAAAGTGTCAAGTTATTCCGTTTAGTGTCTTTTATGTAACTTGTTGTGACACTTTTAATTTCCAACACTTAGGAAAGCATACCAGACTATTTAGTCAATTTTCTGCACAAGACTAGTATGTTAACAAGCACATGTAAGTATGGCGCAGTAATCAGAAAGCAGTTAAGTAATTCAGCACAGTCATCAAGCACTTTAATTAACATTAATAAATTGTACGGATACATGTAATTATGAGGGTTGTCACAACCCCTGTCTCTCCCCTTCCACCACTCTCCCTGATTCGGTGAACCTTCACCGAAAACACCTCCAATTTCGGTAACTTTGATCGGTAAAATTGTTGGGCAATGGTCACCGATTCGGTAAACATAAGTTTACCGCTCCACTCCGTAGGCCCTTATTATTGTTTTTGAACAACAAAGACTAGGGACACACGTGATCATCCTTCCACCCGAAGAACAGGACGTGATAACCTGACACATCTATCCAGGAAGAAACCCATAACTTGAAAGTCACCCTAGCTCAACTCGGAGAAAATTACTTCAGGCGGGAGTCCAACTCACGTACTCTCTTAAAGGAAGCCATGAGGCTACTGTTGGACCAACTTTTACAAAATGATTTCACTATTAGTACATCAGAGGTACTAACAATGTAACTAATTCTACAATCACAGGTACTAATAGTGAAATAATTTGTAAAAAGTTGATACCAATGATGAAATTTTCAAAAAAAAAAAAAAAGGTATGAAACTGACAAAATAGATAAATCACATGTATTAACCATGTAATTAATTCATTACATAATTTCAGATTTAATCATTTTAGATTATAAGATTAATTACCCATTTTAATTAAAAAAACACTAATGTGGGAAGGACTTAATGACTTATTCCATATTACCTACCTTTTACAAAAAGTTGTCATTTATTCACAAAATTAAGTTAACATGGTTGGTAACACTTACATTTTTATTACATTTTTATGGATTTTTTTACAATTATCAGTAAACTTCCTACTTAGTTTCATTTGAATCGACTCTTATGGTTGGTTGATCACTGCTTACAATGTCAAGTTCTAAGCCCTCGAGTTTAACATTATGGTGTTTCGTCGAAAACTCTTATGTGATCCTCAAATGATCAACCTCGGAGATCACAAGATAACTCACTTGCCATGCCAGCCACCGGTGATGCTAAAGGATTATACTTGGTTCATAACGTTCTTTTTTTAATCTATAAAGCTTTGAAATGGACGGAACCTTTCAAATTGAAGCAAGTCAGCTGGTTTGGCCAACATGAGTTCCAAATGAATTGCTTTGCGCTTTGAAACCCAGAACTGAAAGTGTAAACCGAACTACCCATTTAACATTTAGTATCTACTTTTTTCTTCATTTTTTTAAATATGTACTTATCTATATTTATTATAATAGTAAACCATGTATATTATTTTAAAAATTCTTATACAAAGTTATAAACTAATGAGTTAAGAAAAACAAATAATGATTGGTTCAAACAAAAGGAATGAGTGACCCTTTATTTGACCTAAATCATAATACCTTTATTATAATTTTTGTCATACGTATTTAAATATCGACTTTGTGCGTGATGTTATAGGTTCGTTTGTTATTATTCATCTGGTCTTATGTGTATCTAGAACAATTAAGAGTAGACCAACACCTCTTGTCATCCCACTAAATATGTTTTTTTACATCTAATCCTACTTTGACTTTTACACGTGACTTTTTTAACCCTTTTAAGTTTTAACACTTTAAGTTCAAGAGTTATTGACACAACAATACAATTACTACAATGATACATGTTAGATCAGGGCCGTCACATAGGGGTGCAGGGTGGGTGATGGCACAAGGCCCAAACCCTCTGAGGACCCAAATCATTTTAATTTTGTATAAAATTTACGTTGTATAAGATAAAATATATATACATTGAATCGAGAGATAACATAATTGATCTCTTGTATTAGTGGTTACTGCCTTGCTTAAACTACAAGGAGACGTGGGTTCTAATCTCGGCGTCTCCAAATTCTTTATTTTAGCTTATTTTTTGTTTTTTTTTTGTTAGTGCTTAATTTTGTCAACTGCGTCTTTCCCTTTAATTAATAAATTACTTCCTAAAATTAGTTAAAATAACTATTTAAATTACATTCACATAAATTTTACTGATTGATGAGTTTATATTAAATGGAGATTTTCGAATAGAACCCAATTTTTTTTATCTCGCACACGGCCAATTTTTTTTGTTTGGTTTTCGAAGACAGCCCTGTTAGACGAAGGGGAAGCCACAACATCAGTTTAGCGTCCCAAACACCATTACACTTGAATGAAAGAGGGCATCAAAGCAACGCTCATTAGCTCATTAACGTGCGTGAGTGGGACCCAAGTTTTTACCGACCAATCACACATTTTTTTCTTTTAAATAATAAAATTGATTAAGGATTAAAACTTAGTTAAAACATGATGTGTTACGTTAATATAGTTGTTCTTTACATACACATGTGAAAAATGTGGTTTAGTTAAAGTTTTTTTTTTTCTCCTATATGGTGTTGAGATGAAAATTTGACAAACAACTTTAACACAAAACAGTACACATAGTCTTACGTTTAAAACATGAGGAAAAAAATCAATTATGAGGAAAAAAATAAATTTGATTGTACGTTATTAACTTATTATATATTATACCCAGTTTCCATTTCTTTGTTGGTCAATTATATATTAAAAGACTATCCTCATACCTTTTGGTTGGTTCTTGTTGAAACAATGGTTAACGCAAAGGATAACCAAGGGGGTCGTTTCACTTATAGGGTTCAACCTCCTCTCTTGCTCGTATCCAAGGCTCGAGATCTGCAAAACAGTAAACACCGTTAGTCTCGTTAAGAGGGGAAAGAGAGGTTTTCCCTCTTAACCAGGCTCCGGCGTGAGAATAAGTACTGTTCCGAGATGAATAAAACAGTGTGTGTATAGAGTGAGTAAAGAGAGCCAAGATCCTTAACCTGAATGATGAAGGGTTCTATTTATAGCCGGAGGGTGAAGAAGGAGGAAGTAGCTGTGCCAGCTGTGGATGTGCGCCAGCTGTCCGACCAAGGGGAATATCCTCTTGGTCTGCTCTGTCAGGGACGGCGTAGTGGTACACGTGGCGTCCCCGCATTCGACGGTGTTGGGCACCTCGTACTGGTCATGTCAGCCCTGCTCCCTGGATTGTCGCAGGCCCATGTGGCTTCTTGTGTATGGTGCCACGTATTGTCCTTGATGTTGGGCGAGGCATCTTTGATGCCCGCCGGGCCTTATCCGGTTGTCTTCTGGAAGCTTCTAGAAGATCCAGATGATGTGGATGCCTTGTGTGCACAAAAAGTGGTGTGGTCCCTGCCATGTAGGCAGGGAATTGGGACCATACCTCTTCAAGTCCCCCCAGTCCAGTGTGCCTTCTAGTTGAGTTGATCGTCTAGGAGGGATTCTGGACTTATGAGAGTTGTGGTTTTTTATGCATCGCGTTGGAATTGGTGAATATAAATTGAGCCGAGTGGACGCATGCCGCGTGAGTCTTGGCCTTTTGAAAAAAGTGAGCCAAATGGACGCATGCCGCATGGGTTTTGGCTCTTTGAAAAAAGTGAGCCAAATGGACGCATGCCGCATGGGTTTTGGCCCTTTGAAAAAAGTGAGCCAAATGGACGCATGCCGCATGGGTTTTGGCTCTTTGAAAAAAGTGAGCCAAATGGACACATGCCGCATGGGTTTTGGCCCTTTGAAAAAAGTGAGCCAAATGGACGCATGCCGCATGGGTTTTGGCTCTTTGAAAAAAGTGAGCCAAATGGACGCATGCCGCATGGGTTTTGGCCCTTTGAAAAAAGTGAGCCAAATGGACGCATGCCGCATGGGTTTTGGCCCTTTGAAAAAAGTGAGCCAAATGGACGCATGCCGCATGGGTTTTGGCTCTTTGAAAAAAGTGAGCCAAATGGACGCATGCCGCATGGGTTTTGGCTCTTTGAAAAAAGTGAGCCAAATGGACGCATGCCGCATGGGTTTTGGCCCTTTGAAAAAAGTGAGCCAAATGGACGCATGCCGCATGGGTTTTGGCTCTTTGAAAAAAGTGAGCCAAATGGACGCATGCCGCATGGGTTTTGGCCCTTTGAAAAAAGTGAGCCAAATGGACGCATGCCGCATGGGTTTTGGCTCTTTGAAAAAAGTGAGCCAAATGGACGCATGCCGCATGGGTTTTGGCCCTTTGAAAAAAGTGAGCCAAATGGACGCATGCCGCATGGGTTTTGGCTCTTTGAAAAAAGTGAGCCAAATGGACGCATGCCGCATGGGTTTTGGCCCTTTGAAAAAAGTGAGCCAAATGGACGCATGCCGCATGGGTTTTGGCCCTTTGAAAAAAGTGAGCCAAATGGACGCATGCCGCATGGGTTTTGGCCCTTTCGTGCTTTCTTCTGTTTGAAGTTTGGTGGTTATGGGGGAGCGTTTGGTGTGACCGTCTGACATCCCTGTCTTTTCGGAGGTGAACAGTTGCTTTTGCAGTGACTTTCTGTCACATCAGCAGACCCTGTTGCCCATGCTTCCCGAAAAATGAGCCGACGTCTTCTCTTTCCTCTGACGTGTCGGCCATCTATTGGTTACTTTTCCTGCCTCCTGACGTTCCACTATCTCTCGCATTTAATGCGATGAGTATAAATAGTAGAGCGGTTATTCACTTCTCCCATATCTTCGAAATTTCTAAGTGATTCTCTCCCTTCCTTTCTCCTTTGTTCTTCTTGTCCTTCATATTTTTTCAAATCCGAAGTATCTTACTCTTGATTTTTCTTAATGGCGGAGAAAAATCCTTCTCAGAAGAAAAGGAAACAACGGAGTAGGGGTCCTCCTGGCCCGGATCAGGCCGTCATTAACTGGAAAGAGGAGGAATTTCATAACCTCGTTAGGGGGCATAACTTTCGACCTGAGTGGGGGGCTCGATATCCTCCGTCTGGATCTACTGCACTGGATGCCCCCCCCGGTTTTATCACTTTATATGCTGCTTTTTTCCGAGAGGGCAATTTTAGGTTGCCCATTACTAAGTTTGTTGCCGGTGTTTTGAGGGGTTATGGTCTTCATATCTCTCAGATAAATGCCATTGGGCTTCCCCGGATTACTCACTTCGAGTTTGTTTGCCGGTCTTATCGGGTTGAACCAACGTTTCAGATGTTCAACACTTTTTATAGTGTGACATATTCTAGTGGTTTTTATTCTTTTCAAGCCAGGACGGGGGCTGTCCCAGTGTGTTCTGCCCCAATAAAGGGTATTCATGACTGGAAACAGAAGTTTTTCTACATTCGTCGTGGAGTGATTCCGTCGGAGATGACGTACAGGCAGGTCGATCAAGGGGTTCCAAGGATGGAACCGTTGGAGAATTTTGCTGCCCAAGAATGGTATGGGAGGATAACGGCCAAGGCAACTGCTATTTCTCAACTGGATGAAATGGCCTTGGTCGGTGCTGGGATGAGCATGTTATGGGTGCCTAAGCATCCTTTGGGTCAGCCTGTATACAGCCATAAGGGCAAATGTATGATTCCTTCTTATTTTGTCGGTTGTTTACTTCCCTTTAGGCTTGTTTTGTGCTTTGATCTTTGTTGTTTTTCTGCAGTTGGTTATAGCTTGTTGAATGCTTTGGACCCCAAGGCTGCTGGTGCCATGGTTGAAGCCATCCAGGCTGATGGTAACCCGACGTGGCTGGATCAAATACAAGATCGCTTCTTGCACCCTACCGAGCAAAGTTTGAACCGATATGCTGCTGAGGTTCTTGGTGAGGATGTTTTGGGTGACTTTGTTAACTCTGATCAAGAGGATGTCATCGTTGTTTCCAGTGGGAGTTCTGGTCGGAGTGGTGGGGATCTAACGTCTCGTTCCGCGCGTGCAGGTACCGTGCCTGGTGGCAATGCTGAACCTGTACACGAGGTTGTTGGAGATGATGATGATGACGTGGAAGCGTCTATTGATCCGTCTGCTCAGTTGGAGACGAGGAAGAAAGCTCGGATTGATAGGTCTGGAAGGAAAGGAGAGGGAGTTGAGGGTGGAGCTGCCGGATCTTCTCGTAAGCGACCCTCCATTCTTTCTTATCTAGATTATGTAGTAGTGTCTGATACGTTGTCTGGCTTAGGCCCTGGGGAGGTGCGTCAAGGGTCGGATCTTGATGATAAAGCCACTTTAACTGAGCATATGAAGAAGAAGGCTCTTGATGATCATAAGCGTCATCTTGATGAACAAGCTGCTGCCCTTCTTGCGGCCAAGAGGGCCAAGCTTCAAAAGGATGCCCCCCCAGCCCCTTCTGAATCTGAGGTTGATTTGGGTGTATTTAGTGGGGGTCGAGGGAATTTGTTGGAGAAGATATTTGAGGCTTCTGCTCCCCGGCCTGGTAACTTAGTTTCTGTGTATGTTTTTGTCATCTTTTATTTTGTCTTTTTAGCTAATTGTAATTTTGTGGCAGAATCTAAGACTAGCAAGAAGCCACGGCCAGTGGATATTTCGCAGATTACGCCACCTACCTCTCCTCCTTCGAGGACTGTTGGCTTGACCCCTCCTCGAGATGATGCTGATGTAACTGTGAAGGGCGGTGAAGGGCTTGAAGGTATATTTGAGGGAGGTGACGCTGCTGGTGGTGATGTTGGTGGTGATGCTGGTGGAGTTGATAAGGGTAAAGGTATTGAGGTGGAGATGGAGTCTAGTGAGACTACTCCACAACAAACCATTTACACAAAACGTCCTCCCGTTGAAGGTGGAGCCACTTCTGGCTTTGTGCGGAGTCCGCACTTTGAACAAAATCCTGGTGATTCCTGGGGTAACCCGGCTTGCGATGATTTGCCGCACGTCCCCCGTTGGGGCCTTACTCAGGGCTCCCGCATGAATGACTTGCAGAACTGTCAGGAGTTCTTCTCATTATCCCTTCCTCCTGCCGAGAGGATGTTTCAGAAAAACCGCAGCCGATTTGCCCTTATAGATGATCATGTTACGGCTGGGGTTAACTTCTTTGCCACCTCTCAGGAGATTCTTCGTGAGTGGCGTTCTATGGGGGAAGAAACTATGGCGTTTGAGGAGGCCAAGAAGGCATTTGCTGAAGAGAAGGAAAAATTTAATACAGAGCAGAAGGGTCTTCAATGGCGGGTTACTGAGGCTGAGCGGAAATTTGAAGAGCAGAAACAGTTAAACGAGCAAAAACAAAAGGATTGGGAGTCGGCCTGTGCTCGTACGAACGCGGAGATGCAGTCGCAGCGTGATGCTATTGTGCGGCTGTCTGGTGAGAAGACTGCTCTCGCGGAAGAGGCTCATCAAACGCGTCTTGCGGCGGAGAAGAAGGAAAAGGAGTACATTGCGCGGATAGATAAGCTGGAGCTTCTTGTGCAGGCGAAGACTTCGGAATGTGAGGCTGCTCAGCGTCTTCTTGATGAGAAGGCGGCGGAGTGCCGTGCCGCTGAGCTCCTTGCTGAGGAAGCTTCAGCTGATAGTAGGTGGCTGCTATCTCGTGGTGTTCCATTGGTAATGTTCTTTGCCTGTTCTACTTTTGTGTAGTTTTTTCTGCTATCTTATTCAACCTTGTTTTTCATGTAGCTTGCTGATCGTATCTTGAATTCTCCTGAGCTTGCCCAATACATGTTTGAGTTGGGTGGGGCAGGTTATAATAGTGGCCGCAAGAATGGATATGCTGAAGGCAGGTGTGCTGCTGCAAACAATGAGAAGGATTATAAGTTTGAGCTGTATAAAGCTGATTGCGATAATGCGTATGCGAAGAAACGGCGAGAGTTTGCAATGCTTGATTTTGCCGTAGTTAAGGCTGCTGGTAAGTTGGCCCTCAAAGCGGATGGGGTAGCTTTGTTGAAGAAGGCATTGGGAGGAGATGATGCTAGCGGTGCGGGTGGTGCTGGTTCCAGCCGCACTTAGTTTGGGATTTCCGGCCTGTGCGCCGCGTACAGCCTTGTATGGGCTTGTAATGATGTTTCAAGACAATTTGCTTACTTTGTACTTTTGTGTACTTTGACGATTGTTTGTTGCTCTGATTGTGTTTATGCAAATTTTGAAATCGTCATAATATGTGCATGTTTTAATTACTTTGATTAAGTGTCGCGAATGAATGATGGCGCTGACAGGTGATGTTGTGTTATGACAACGTTTTTATCCTGTCGTTTAAGTATGCGCGCTTGTATGTGATATACGAAGTGATCGAGTTGCAGGTTATTGTGTGAGCTCGGCTGGGATTGCAGCCTTGGGAGCGTTACAATGTTTAGTTGCCTTGCTATCGATGTTTTCGTGTTTATGTGGGCACGAAGTTATGTTTTTTGGCGTTTTGTAGGCTTTGGTTGTGTTTCTGACCCGGCTGTTCACTTGGTTGTGACGAGCCTTGGAGGTCTACAACGTTTCCTATGGTCGAGCCATTGATGTTTTCGCGTACGCCCGAAGTAATAAATGCAGTTGTGACAAAAATTTTGCATGAAATAGAGGTAGCCAAACGCTTCTTGTATTAAGTAAATGTGTCGGCGATTCGCCTTATACGATTACATGTTTATATGTAGCATTTTCGTAACTGTTGGGCGTTCCAGGTTCGCGGGACCTCTTTGTCGTTCATGGTGCGTAGCTTGTATGCTCCCTTGCCGAGGACCGCATCAATGATGTATGGGCCTTCCCATTTGGGAGCCAGTTTCCCTGGTTTTTCTGTGTTGGATGCTTCATTGTCCCTTAAGACATAATCGCCTGGGTTGAAGGTGCAGATCCGGACTCGGGAATTGTAATACTTTTCAAGCTTTGATTTGTACTTGGCTTCATTGATTGCAGCCATCTCTCTTCGTTCTTCTAGGAGGTCTAGATCGATCCTCCGTTCTTCTTCGTTGTTGATCAGATTCATGGAGAGCATTCTTGGAGATGGGAGTCCGATTTCTGCTGGGATCACAGCTTCGGACCCATAGACCAAGCTGAAGGGTGTTTCTCCATTGCTTGTTTTGGGCATTGTTCTATGGGCCCATAATATGCTTGGTAGCTCGTCGACCCACCCTCGTCTTTTTTCACCGAGCCTTGCTTTGATGCCATCGACGATGCTCTTGTTGACCGCTTCAACTTGCCCATTCCCTTGCGGATGTGCGACCGACGAGAAGGTATGTTCGATGTTTAGTTCCTTGAACCATCGTTCGAGATCATCTGCTGCAAAGTTTGTACCATTGTCGGTGATGATTCGGAGTGGCAGGCCGAAACGGCATATGATTTGTTCCCAGATAAAGCGTTTAACGACTGCTGACGTGGTTGACGCAAGTGCTTTTGCTTCTACCCACTTGGTGAAGTAATCGACCGCGACGATGATAAACTTGACTGCCCCCGGAGCTTCTGGAAAGGGGCCCACCATGTCTATGCCCCATTGCTGAAAGGGCCATGCGGTTGTTACAGGCACCAACGCATTTTTTGGCCGCATGGTTTTTGGTGCATGCCGTTGGCAGCCGCTGCATTTCCTTAGTTCTTTCACGGCATCGAGGTGCATTCCGGGCCAGTAGTACCCGGCGTTCATTACTTTAGCCACTACCATGCGTGGCCCGGCGTGGATGCCGCAGATGCCCTCATGTACTTCCCGGATCAGATAATTTGCGTCGTCGGCGTCGACACATCTCAACAGAGGGCCGAGATATGACTTTCGGTACAATATCCCATCCGCCATTTGATAATGTTCTGACTTATATTGGATTTTCCGCGCCTCGGCTTTATTTTCTGGGAGTATTCCGGACTGTAAGTACATGATGATGGGTGTCATCCATGACGTGGTTCCTGTTTGGATGACGCTGACTTCGCGGAGTGGCACAGACGGGTTGCTTAAGACTTCTATTCGTACGTCTTTGGCTAGGTGCTGAAAACTTGTTGACGCAAGTTTGCTTAAGGCGTCTGCTGGCTTGTTTTCGCTGCGGTTTATGTGGTGCACCTTGTAAGAATAGAAAGTTTGCAGCAACGTCTTTGCCTGGTTGAGATAGAGTGCCATGATGTCGCCCTTGGCTTCGTATTGACCGTTGATTTGTCCTGCCACTAGCATGGAGTCCACATGTGCCTCAATATGTCGGACTCCCATTTTGATTGCTAAGCGCAAGCCGGCCAGAAAGGCTTCATACTCTGCCTCGTTATTTGTGCTCTTGAAGTCTAGACGTATGGCGTAGGTGAACTCGTTTTTGTCTGGGCTCACTAGCCGCAACCCCGCACCTGCCCCATCTTCGTTGGACGCGCCGTCCGTATACAACATCCATGGTTCTTCGATTTGTTTTTTCTCCGCCTTCTCCATCGCCTTGCATTCTCTGTCTTTGTCATCGGGGACTTCCGTCATGAAGTCTGCCAAAACTTGGCCTTTTATCGACGGTCGTGGTCTGAAGACTACGTTGAGTCCCCCTAGCTCTATCGCCCATTTGGCCAACCTTCCTGATATTTCTGGCCTTGCTAGGATATTCCCAATATTGTAATTTGTTAACACGTGGATGACGTGATTGGCGAAATATCGGCGTAGCCTTCTTGACGCGTGAATCAGTGCAAGGACAAGCTTTTCCATGATTGCGTATCTTGTTTCTGGGTCGGTTAGGGTTCTGGACACATAATACACAGGTGTTTGGACACCTTGTCGATCAACCAGCAATACGGCACCGACGGCCCTGTCGGAAGCTGAGAGGTACAAAACCAAAGGTTCTCCTTTGTTAGGTGCGGTTAGAGTTGGCAGCTTGATGAGACAGTCTTTCATCTCGCGGAACGCGCTTTCTGCTTCCGGAGTCCATTGGAATTGGGTTTTCTTCATGCAGTTTCGTAAGGTCTTGATGAATGGGAAGGATTTTGCCGCGTGATTTGCTAGGAATCGATTGAGGGCTGCCAATCGTCCTGCGAGCTTTTGCATATCTTTGATGCTTGCTGGTGAAGGCATCCTCTCTATGGCCTGGACCTTTTCTGGGTTCACCTTAAAACCGTCTTTGGTGACTATGAATCCCAGAAACTTTCCTTCCTCCATTCCAAATGAGCATTTTGCTGGATTCAGTTTGATGCTCACGCTTCGCAGCGTGTTGAAGGTTTTCTGGATATTTACCAGCATTGCGCTCTCCTCCCTGCTCATGATTACCAGATCGTCCATGTATACCTCGATGTATTTACCGATGGCGTCACTAAATGTTTCGTTCATCAATCGTTGATACGTAGCACCGGCATTCTTTAAGCCGAACGGCATCTTGGTGTAGCAGTATAGCCCCGTTGGCGTGCGGAAAGCGGTTTTATCCTCGTCTTGAACAGCCATCTGGACCTGGTGGTATCCCTTGTAGCAATCCAGAAAGCATTTCCACCGAAACGTTGCCAAAGAATCTATTTTCTCGTCTATGTCGGGCAACGCATAGCAGTCACGGGGGCATGCTTTGTTCAGATCCTTGTAGTCGACGCACATTCGCCAACTACCATTCGGTTTCTTCACCATGACTGGGCTTGCCACCCACGTTTGGTACCGGACTTCCCTGATGATTCCTGCGTTTAGCAGTTCTAACACTTGTTCCTTCATTGCATCATGTTTGATGTCCCCCAGGTGTCGTTTAGCATGCACTACTGGCTTTGCATCCTCTGAGACGTTTAACCGATGTTCCGCAATGTGTCGTGGAACGCCAACCATATCGGCTGGTGTCCAGGCGAACACATCCATGTTTTCATGCAGTAATTTCTTTAACGCCGCACGCGTTAGGTCAGACATTGCGGGTCCCAGAGTGACCGTTTGTTCTGGGTATGCACTGTTCAATACCCATTTTTCTGCCTCTCTGCGCGGTGCGGGCTTGCTTGCTTTTGCCGGCCTGATTTCGTCTGTTGCTAGCACTTCCTTGCTTGCGTATATCAACGCAACGCCTGTTTCGGTTGGAAAACCTATGGCAGAATGTGGTGCGGAACAGATCATGCTGAAATCTCCTTGGGATTCTCGTCCTAAAAGGATGTCATGTCTTGAATGTGCCGGTAGCACCATAAATGTGACTTCTTCAGTTCTTGAATTTCTCCCATCAGAAAGTAATACTGGGAAAGATATTTGTCCTAGGGGAAAGACGGCCTCATTGCAGAATCCAGTTAGTGGGTAGTCAACTGGTTCCAGGCGCGCCTTATCCTCTTGGTCGAATTGATTGAAGCACTGTTCATATATGATGTCTGCGGTGCTTCCTGGATCAATAAAGATGTAATCTGTTTGGTAGTGGCCGATCACCCCTGGAATGACTATTGGCCGCTTTTCTCTTGGGCCTCCCCTGACAACTGGGAATACTACTTGCTTCTCGCGCCATGAATCATCCTGCGCGCGTTTGTTGTAGTTTTTTCTTGGTCGCCGTGGTCCTCCTTGCACCATATGGGTTTCTAGCTTTCTGAGCTTCTTGTTGTCTGGACCTTCGTCTCTTCGTTGTATCTGGCGGTAATCGCGCTTTCCTCCTTTGACTAAGTGACCGAGCTTGCCGTCTCTTAGAGCTCTTTCGATTTCTTGTTTCAAGCTGAAGCAATCATCGGTCAGGTGGCCCGTGTCTTTGTGGAATTCACAGAAGAGATTTGGGTCTTGACCCCTTTTGTTGCGCATCTGCAAAGGTGGCTTGAATTGATGGTTCTCTGTAGCTAAAACTTCAGAAGGTGTTTTAGTTAGTGGAGTCCACTGCTTTTCTCTATTTTCGCGCTTTACTTCTTTTCGACGGGCTATCTGATTGATCGTATGGCGTGCGTCGTCCCGTGGGGGACTTCTTTCTCTGTTCCCGGAAGCCCTCCAGGGTTGATTTCTACCCCTTCTGTTGTTTCGATCGTGGTGGTTGTGTGCGCGCTGACGGTGATCGTCACCGGTCAGTTGCCTATCTGTCTGCGCAATGGTTTTGGCTGCTTCAATGAAGGTTTCCCAGTCTTTGGGTCCTCCGTCACGCCCTTTGATTCTTTTAACCAGATCGTCGCATTTAACTGCTCGCATGAAGTGTGCGCGCATCATTTTTTCCGGTATGTCTCCAATTTCCAGACATTCTTTGTTGTACCTCGTAATAAAATCCTCCACGCTTTCGTAGTCTTTTCGGTATATGTTCAGACAATCACCTGGGTCTCTGGCGTGTCTTCGCTGTTGAGAAAAGTGTGCTAAGAATTTTTCTCGGAAGTCGACCCATGACTTGATTTTTCCAGCTGGTAAATTGTCGAACCAGATGCGTGCCGCACCAACGAAAGTTTGAGCAAACAAGTGACACCATGTTGGTAGGTTCCAACCACCTGTTGCTCCTGCGCCTTTGAACACCTGGAGGTGATCATCTGGATCCGTCAACCCATTGTATTTACCTACGTTGTGCGGTAACTTTGTTTTGTCGATGGCCGCGCACGCGATTTCTGGAATAAATTTTGAATTTTCAGCCATGTCCTCAGGACGATAGCTTAAGGTGAAGTCGTGTTCTGCTTTGGGGTTGTACCCCGCGCGCTTGGTTGGTTTGTAAGCCTCATGCTCTGGAGGAAGTCTGCTAAACACTGTGGATTCTGCCTTGTACGTTGGGTCGTCTTCCTCCTCTTCCCATTCTGTATTCATGTTTCGCGCGCCCAAGCGGGTTTGGATCGGTCTTCGTTGCTGATTGGAAGTTTGGACGAAGTTGCTCTCTGTTTCAGCATAGGTATCGCGCGTGTCTTGTATGCTGGGTCTTCTGACCTGTTGCACTGGTTCTCTTTCTGGTCGTAAATTCCACGCGTTTGTCTGCTGAGCCGTGTGTGTACTCAGAGACCTTGGTTGTGGAGTTACGAACGCTGATTGGTTAGCCTGTGCTTGGAGTAAGGCTTGTTGTGCGCTGAGCTGCGTATAGACAAGGTTTATAGACGCCATCTGTTCGGCATACCAGGAAGCCAGAGTTTTTCCTTCGGGTAGCCCTAAAAGTGCAGAATAGTTGAGTTGTGCTTGTTCCGATGGTGCCGAAGGGCCTGGCCCATGGCCTACAGTCTGCGTCGGCGGTGGGGTTTGATGTAACATCCCCGTTGGAGGTTGGAGAGCAGCCCCGTTTGTGGTCTGAGTGATAATTCTTGTTGGTGTTTGGAAAATGGGTCCAGTTGTGGTCTGGCTAGCAGCCCTAGACGCACTTCCAAAAATGGACGGGAATTCGTTGTTCAGCTGGCTTTCCTGGATGGTCTCGTTCCTTTGACTGCGTTGGACGTGTGCCGTGTCCGAAACGAGTTCAAAAGAAGAGATTTCTCCGTCAGCTGGGTGTGAATGATTCTGGTCTGCCATTTTTACGAGTTTTTCTAAAAGAGAAAAAGAGGTGAGAGTGGTCTTGCAAAAAAGCGGATGGCGCCAATGTTGAAACAATGGTTAACGCAAAGGATAACCAAGGGGGTCGTTTCACTTATAGGGTTCAACCTCCTCTCTTGCTCGTATCCAAGGCTCGAGATCTGCAAAACAGTAAACACCGTTAGTCTCGTTAAGAGGGGAAAGAGAGGTTTTCCCTCTTAACCAGGCTCCGGCGTGAGAATAAGTACTGTTCCGAGATGAATAAAACAGTGTGTGTATAGAGTGAGTAAAGAGAGCCAAGATCCTTAACCTGAATGATGAAGGGTTCTATTTATAGCCGGAGGGTGAAGAAGGAGGAAGTAGCTGTGCCAGCTGTGGATGTGCGCCAGCTGTCCGACCAAGGGGAATATCCTCTTGGTCTGCTCTGTCAGGGACGGCGTAGTGGTACACGTGGCGTCCCTGCATTCGACGGTGTTGGGCACCTCGTACTGGTCATGTCAGCCCTGCTCCCTGGATTGTCGCAGGCCCATGTGGCTTCTTGTGTATGGTGCCACGTATTGTCCTTGATGTTGGGCGAGGCATCTTTGATGCCCGCCGGGCCTTATCCGGTTGTCTTCTGGAAGCTTCTAGAAGATCCAGATGATGTGGATGCCTTGTGTGCACAAAAAGTGGTGTGGTCCCTGCCATGTAGGCAGGGAATTGGGACCATACCTCTTCAGTTCTTTTTGTAGAAGGGACTCGATTTACTCAGAAAGGTTTTGGCCACTCGAAGGATATGCATATTCAAAGGAACACGACTATCTTTAAATTGTATTTCCACTTTGTCACTAATGTATGTAATATTACACTTTCTTTGTATTTTATTTTATCTAAACACTTAATGTTTATCTATATAACTTTCTCCAACCCGGGAAGCAATCCCGGGTGATAACCTAGTAATAAACAAATGGTAATTACAGGGATTTGATTCCATGGTTTTTTTTGAAATGTTTGAATTATTCGCGAATGTTGGGAGGTCTAACATACGTTGTCTTAACCGGTTCCGCGCTAGAGAGCCCCCTCGCACAATAGATCCCCAATTTAAACCCCTCAATGAGAAACCCCTATCACACAGACTCGAACTTGAGACCTAGAGGAAAAACTCACCCGAACCCACTACAGATACAGATGGAACTTGATTCCATGGTTGATATGTACTAATCAATCCATTTATGTCATAAAGTTTATTGTCACCATTTTAAACTCTATTGTAAATTTTGGTAATGTGTCACTTTAAACCTTACTAATCAGGCATGTTGTTACCATGTGTTACGAACAAATAGTTTCCAAAATACTTTAGAATTATACCGGTTGTGATAAATTAAGTTCACTATAAACATAAAATTCAATATCTACAAAACCTACTTGGGGCAATAGTGATTGCCTTCTATTCTACCTGTCACTCCCCTTTTGGTCCAACAAATTTACGATTTTATCCCCCTTTAAATTTACGATTTTACCATTAGTTCAAAATTATGTTTTTGCCCCCACTTAAAAATAAATTTACGCTCTTACTCTCAGCTAAAAAATTCAATTTTGCCCCCGGTTAAAAATTACGACTTTGCCCCGTTTCAATTTACAGTTTTGTCATTAGTTTTTTCGCTTATAATTACGATTTTGCAATCAGTTCAAAGTTATGTTTTACCTCCACTTAAAAATAAATTAACGCTTTTGCTCTCAGCTAAAAATTCCAATTTTGCCCTCGGTTCAAAATTACGATTTTACCCCGTATAAATTTATAGTTTTGCCATTAGTTTTTTTTTCTCACAGCCAAGTTACGATTTTGTCCTCAACTTAAATTTACATTTTCTCCATCGTTTTTGTTTGTTTTCCTGGTGAAACTACAATTTTGCCCCCAATGTAAAATTACAGTCATGCCGGCAGATTCCTGGCACTCCCCCATTGGGCCATTAAATTTACGATTTTATCCCTGAATTAAAATTATGATTTCGCCTTCAATTAAAAGTTACGTTTTCCCAATCGTTTTATTTCTTTTAGCAAAAGTAGAAAACATTTTTTTAGTTGGTTGACTGAATTTAATTTTTTTCCGTGTAAAGGAGCCTCCTAACACTCGCTCATTAGTCCTAAAAAATTACAGTTTTTCCCTGATCCGAAAAATATCGTTTTACTTTTTTTTTCTAGCAAAATTATAGTAATGTTTTTTTAATTGATTGAGAACTATTCGGCTATCACCCCGCAACGCGAGCGGGGCATCAACTAGTATATCTACAAATAAAAGCATATCAGAAAACACATGAACTTGTAAGCGCATACACACAATTGACACAAAGATGTTCATTACTCATTAGAGATACAATTTTGAGTAGGCAAGTGTAAAACCATGTGAAAATGTGTACTTGTTGTCACTGGTGAAATTTGAGATTTCTGACTGGTGGGTCGAAAACGTACATACCAATAAATTTCTATAAAACCACGGGGTAAAAAACGTATATATTCAAAAATTTCTATGCAAAAACTACATACCCTCCACTACTGAGCGAAAAGTTCGGAGGGTCGGCCGCCCCCACTAAGCTACGCCAATGCTTAATTGTTTTAGACATGGTAGACGATTTTTTAATTATCTTCGTTTCTTCTCTAATTACATGTGATTTGCTTTCATACATTAGTAACAAATGCGTGTATTAGTTTTTTCGATATTTACAATCGAAAATTTGTTGTACGTTAAACACCTTTAACTTTGTAAACATATTATCACATAACTTTTTTTGATGTAAATTTGAAGTAAGGCTACATGTGTGGCAAGCATCCCTTTCCATCTCATCCTTTTTAACGCTGGTTAATGCCCTCAATACATCCTCATGCTAGCTAGCCAAAGGGGGCTTCGTTAAGCCCTCATTCCAACTGTGAGGCTACCTTTGATTCCATCAATCATATTTTTTTTACTCTTTAGTGAAATCATAACCGAGTTGGTTAACAAATGAGTGAGTTAAATCCCCACCATATACGTGAAGTGGTAATATGACGCTTTAACTAAGGGGCTGTTTGGTAAACATCTAAATATGTTTGAACCATTAAGTGTTGAACCAGTAAGATATCTAAACCATTAATAGCTAGTATAATATTAAACCATTCAGTGGAAAATGCCCGACAAATTCAGATAAGATGTCTTAACTATTCAGATCCAGTATAATGCTTAACCATTCAGACACATGCTCACGAAACAAACAGTCTGATTGTCTGAACTATTAAAAACTCACTAAGAGCTGAAACATACAACGTTAACTAAAGCTAGTTAAACCACACCATGTGACGTAACAAACAAATTCCTTTTCAATTATTATTATTATTATTATTATTATTATTATTATTTATTATTATTATTATTTTGTAACTTTTTAATAAGGTATGAAATTATTATTATTATTATTATTATTATTATTATTATTATTATTATTATTATTATTATTATTATTATTATTATTATTATTTTGTAACTTTTTAATAAGGTATGAAATGGGTGGGAGGGGCCCGGGTGATGGAGCCAACCAACCCAAGTTATATATGTGATTAAATGGGTGCCTGTGGAGCATTTAATTGTGTGCATTGTGGTGTACCCGACTCCACTGTTCTCTCCTTTTATAAGCGACAGGCGAGATCTTGACCCTACATTTACCACCTATCTCCATATTATACCTCCATTTGGGCCTTGCCACGTCATTTGGACTTTAGTGGGCCGGGTCCACCACCAAGATCCCGGATCTCCTACTGCCACCACTATTCTCTGCCACACGTAATTAATTTCATTTTCACGTATCATAGATGTAATGTTAAGGAAGATTATTTTCATAAAATAAAATACTTTGTTTTTCACAATTGGTTAAGTTACATCACTTTTTATTACTTACCATTTGTTATGGTTTCACAATTTTTCATTGTCACGTCAACAAAGTAATCATTACATAACTATCATGTACGTATGAACTTGGCAACTCGCTCACTTTTTTAGGTATAATTTAAGGTTCGGTGACTTCCGACCCCTCGGTCGAAAATCTCAAGCTTCGCCACTGAAACTCGTTCACTTTTTTTAGTTTTATGTGTATGGTTTTACAAGTTTTCATTATCTGCTATCCATTAAAATAATATTCTAAATTAAATAGATATTTTCATAAATATTTTGTGTATATGGTTTCACTTTTTGTGTGTATTGTTTCATATAAGATATTTTCATAAAATATTTTATTTTTTGCAGTTAATTATATGTTATGATTTTATAGGTTTTCACTTTTAATATGGTAAATCTCGTCAGTAGTCTATTTATAGGATTCGTTAACTGTTAAAAAAAAGATTGGAGTCACGTTAAAATCAAGACATGGTATGTCGCATTTTCTTGTCAAGTTTGTTGACAAGCTTTTTCGTTCTTATGGTTATGGGATCAACTTTATACATGTAAGAAAAAACTTGTGTTTGTTGACATATTACTTTTTTTCAAACTTGAGACATTATTATTTGTGGTTTATGAGATTTCATAAATCTAAAACAACACATTTTCATCAAATTTTTAAAACTAAACTTTATTAATTCACTAATTAAATTTAATGTACAAGTTTCTTGATTTTATAAAGCCTTATTTGAATGTAGTCAACAAGCTTGACTTTCATGTTTTTAGAAAGCTAAGTTTTTGGTTCAAGTTGATTATAAACAATGCTTTTTGTCTAATAAGAAAAACATGCAAAATTTAGGGTGTGACAACGACTATGCAAAATCACATAAATGCTACTCAACCACTATACACATAGTATGGAGAATCAAATGTATAGGCAACGAGTCTCTCGATTTGGCTCACTAATTAGTAAGTGGCCAAAACATGTGCTCTTGAAAATTCAAATTCATTTAATATCTTCTTTAAGATCACAAAGATTATGAAAATATTATAGTTTTGTAAATTCTAATCTTTTTTTTAACGGCAAATTTGGATCACTGACGGACCTCTGGAGTATTATCGTGCCATCAGCGGAATTACCTGATCATATCTAATTATCTATCTCCACAAGACAATAATGCATATACACAAATTTAGGAGGAAACCTAACAAATCTGAGAAAAACCCCCTTGTGGGAATCGAATTCATGACCTAATGATCAAAAGCCTTATCCCACCACACAAGATGCCACCAGACTATAACGCCATAGGCGTAAATTCCAATCTTTAAAGTAGTACAATGTTTGTTGCCTATGACCTGGCCATTGGTGAATATGCTCTCACCGTTTGATAAATCTAAGGGTGGATGAAGCACTTTCGGATACCCCTTTCCGAGTTCTCGGGTACCCACGACAACATCGGCCCCACTCCTACCGGTATTCTTTTGATTTCACCCCACATGGACTATACTACTCACTGAGTCACTAGTACGGTTAGGAGTGTGTTTGTGAGTGTTGAGCCTGGGAAGGGGGAGTAGCTCGGGAACACCAACGCCGGTCTATTCGGGTTTCGACGACCTCAGATCGGAGAGCTGAGGTGGACACTGATGATTGGTTGTTAAGAGGGTTGCGACGTGTTACGCACCATCCACCCTAAACTCGACATTTGTTAAATCTTTAAATGAACGAGTATAGTGGTTGTATTATTAGAATCTTTATTCTATATAATATAGAGAAATATAGAGAAAAGAATAACTGAATAGAGGAAACAACAATTCAGAATTAAACTATTAGGGTGAACGGGGCGTTCTCGGGGAGTCCCATCGGTGAGGCCTTTCCCCGATCGGGAACACCGCCGCCATCACCGCGGGGTCCCGAATCGGGGTGGGTTTTGATTGTGGGTTCACCGATTGATTTTGCGCGTGGATCGAGAATTGACCGTTTACCAACGGTCGAATTTTTAAAAAAAAAAATCAATTTTTTTTAAAACAATATATATACTAACCAATCTTAATTCATTTTTTACCACATTCACAACAAACCAACACCAAAATTCTCAAATTTATATCTTTCAAACACAAAATGGATTCCAAGTTCCCGTTTCTTTCTACCCTACCCGACTTTCCCGACGATGGAGATGCGTCGTCAAGCGATAGTAGCTTAGTTTTCTTCCAAAATCTCATCCAACAAGCGGAGCTACTAGACACGACATCGTCTAGTAAAAAAAAATATGTCCGTCGAGATCGTGTGGGGGGCCACGAGACACTCATGGCCGATTATTTTGATGAAAATCCAAAATTTAGTGAAGATACTTTTCGTCACAGGTTTCGTATGTCCAAGTCTTTGTTCCTAAAAATTGTTAGTGACGTGGAAGCGTATGACGAGTGGTTTCAAGAAGGTCCATCGTGTATACGTGCCTTATTTTACACAACATGATTATAAAAGACGACGGAAGGGCGATAGCACCGGTTCATATTCAAGATCCTCCAGTCGAACCCGTCTTCGATGATACAGCCTATACAGAGCTCATTGACGAAGACACGCATTGGAGGCTAAAACACGATCTCGTTGAGCATCTCGGAAGTTTAGATTTGCCTCACCTTGAAGTTGATTCGGACGAGGAGTAGTTTGTTTTTATATTTTTTTAGGTTGAATGTATCTTTTTTTCTAGTTCGAATGTTTTTTTTTTTAATTTAATGAAATGTCTTTTATTTAATTTTTATTTTTACTAATCTTTTTTTAATTTATAAAACATGCATTATTTTAGAATAAAAAAAAAAAAAAAAACAACTCACCTAATAGGTGAGTGCCGCCATCAAAACAAGGTATTAGGGGAGTGTATTAGGGGAGTTGACGTGGCTTGATCTGATTGGCTATGTGTAAGATGGGGGACTCACCTATTAGGTGAGCACCCCTTAGGCCCTTCGGGGCGTCTTCGGTATACCGAAGCGGGGTGGAGAGAAGGAAGGCGGTAAGACACCGCCAACCCTTCGGTAAATGAAATCGGGGAGGAGAGATGGTGGGGAACCGGTGGCGGCTCACCGAGAGAGAGGGAGGAGAGAGAAGGCAGCTGTCCAATCAGGTATTTTCTTTTTTTTTTTTTTTTTTTTTTTTTTAAAAAAAACCAATTCACCTAATAGGGGAGTGGCGCCATCAAATGGGGGTGTTAGGGGAGTTTAAGAGGGGAGTTGACGTGGCACACGGGGATTGGTTTGGCGTAAGAGAGGGCACTCACCTATTAGGTGTGCACCCCCTTCACCCTTACACCCTTAAAAACAATATAAAAGGTGGTAGTCCTATTCGCCCTACGCCATCAGTACTGAAAAACGATCAAATCAACTTTGTGAACTGCGAGGGTTGAAACTACAAAGTCAATGGTTCACTTTTAATATAAAAAATTTTCAAACCTTGTTTAGTTGTTACTATTATACTGATCTAATACAAAATAACAAATTATACAATATATATTAGTATGTAAATATTATTACATAACTATGTACATGTGGTCATTTAACAAGTATTTTCAGAAAATTCAGTAGTTGAAACAATAATAAACAAAACATTTACAATCTAAGTTTTTGTTTTTACATATTTTGTTAAGTCCAATAATTCATAAGAATATACTTTACATGCTAAAAATAAGATTTTTTTTAAGGTTTTGGTTCTCGTTGAGAGCAGCCAGTCTTATCTCCTAGGATTAAAAAAATAAAAAAATGTTTGCCTGCTTATACCCATCCAGACTATACGAATATTAGGATTGAGATTTTATTGGGTACATTTGTTTGTATTATTTGTTATACACGAATTAGATATACAAATTTAAAGTGGGCGCATAAACTTAAAATGGATAAATATAAGTATACAGTGGTGCTTGTGTGATACGGCTAGGAACATAACACTTAGATTAATATTTAAGACGTTTTAATTGGGTTTTGAGCCATAACCAAAACAAAAACCATAACTTTTGGTTCGGTTCAGTTTTGAACCATCCATGAACCAAGAAAAATTAAAACTAAACAGGCAAATGGCCTATCGGCGTAACTAAACAATGCCGTTAAGGAATATTTTATTGAATTACTCTTCTCTATTATAAGAATTTTTCCGTCAATGTTTCTTTAGGCAAGTAATGTGAAACAAAACATGTTTGAGAGTTTCAACCTTTTTAAATTGTAATACACGGGTTAAGTAGAAGGACAAAAATGTAATTTCACCCTATTTTTAGACGTTAAACCCATTAAGTATCTTAAAAGCGTGTTAAAATTATCTCTTTGCTCTAATGAGCTCACTGATAAATCCAAACAAAATAAAAAAAAAAGATATTTTTCGGAACAGTGAATTTCATAAAACACAAAACGCAGCCACACAAGCCGAAAGGCTAAAGTAGCCAAACAAAACCCAACGATTACACCAGGCTAAAAACAGACCATTCGGACCACGATATCGCCTTACATTTAGACCTGTGGCTTAAACCAAAATGAAACCGAAGGACCTAATATTTACACTGATTTCTTTGGTTTTAACCTCTTACCGCCGAAAAATAAAAAAGAAATTATTTAGTGACATTTAAAATAAATAAAATAATAATAATAATAAAATATATTTTAATAATAAAGAATTTTAGTTTTCATTGGGAGGAAAGTACATGTTATTCTCCTATAAATAGCATACCGGATAAGTCGTTGTTCATCAAGAAAGAAGAAGTGATTAACATTCAATCTCACCGGAAAGTTACCGATTAACAGATCATGTTTGCAGAAGAGAATGGTTTACATGGAGACCCACGAATAAAGGCCATCTCAGACGCCATACGAGTCGTTCCCCACTTCCCTAAACCAGGTATTATTATTATTATGTTTTTTTCACTGCGGAATTTCGTCGAACACTTGGTGGGTTTTTTCACTGTGGAATTTCGTCGAACACTTGGTGGGTCGGTTACTTAACTTGAATTTCTGCTGTAGGGATAATGTTTCAAGATATTACAACGCTTCTGTTGGATCAAAAGGCGTTCAGATACACTGTTGATATCTTTGTTGATCGTTATCGAGACAAGAAAATTTCAGTTGTTGCTGGTATTGTTTTATTTTTTTTATTGTGTATTTTATTTCTTTTTTTTTTTTTTTACTTTCATGCAGTGATTGTGTGTAAATTGGTGTTTTAATTCATGGGGTTTTTTTATATTTGTTTATTTGTTGTTGTGAAAATTAGGGTTCTTGATTTGTAGGAATATGGTGGAGTAATTGGTTGTTTTGTCAAGTTTCTTTTTTTTTTTTTTTTTTTTTAAGAAAACTGTTAAGTCTGCATTGTGCTCAGATTATTATTATTAATATTTACATTTGCCAAGCATTAGAATATTTCGGGTTTGATGTTGACTTTTGTGGTCAAACCAATTAACACTTTCAAACCAATTAAAACTGTTTTATCTTTTATTCATTTTTTTTTGTGTATTTATTGAATTCTCTTATACACTTTCATGCAGTGGATTGCCGGTAAATTGGTGTTTTTAATTTACTTTTTTTTTTAAAATATATTTGTTTACTTCCTGTTGTGGGAATTAGGGTGTTTAATCTGTAAGAACATGGTGAAGTAATTTGTTCTTTGTCAAGGTTTTTTTTTAATTATTATTTTTTATTTTTTTTAAGAACATTGTTAAGTCTGCATTGTGCTCAAGTTATTCTTTTTAGATAAAAAATTACATTTACCAAGCAGTAGAATATTTAGGGCTTGATGTTGACTTTTGTGGTCAAACCAATTAACTATTAATTTAATTTAATATATAATTTAAGATCAAGATTATTCCCTCTGCAAAAAATCCAAACTTTATCCAATTTCTAGTGCTGGAAGTTTGCAAAAAAGCAAGAGAAAGCAATAGATAACTCTTAAACCAAGACATATAACTTATTATATCTTATAAGTTATAAAACATTGTTTAATAATAAATAATGTCACATGTGGGCCTGATTTGTTATCATCTTTGTTTAGAAAACATAGATTATGTATCATATCAGCACCCAAAGATTGCATGTGGATTGTTCTTTCTTGTCTAACATGAAATTTAACATTTGAGTAAAGTGCCATTTTAGTCCCTGAGGTTTGGTCATTTTTGCCACTTTAGTCCAAAACTCAAACCTTTTGCATCTGGGTCCCTGTGGTTTTAGTTTTATTGTCATTTTGGTCCAAAAGTGAAATCAGGTAATATTTGTTTTAAAAAATCTTGCTATTTTGTCATTTTCCTGACCATTTTGCCCCTGAGGAAAATAACCATTTTTCCTAACCATCCTGCTATCTTATCAAAATGACCATTTTGCCCCTGAGAAAAATGACAAAATAGCAGGATTTTATAAGACAAATATGACCTGATTTCACTTTTGGACCAAAATGGCAATAAAACTGAAACCACAGGGACCTAGATGCAAAAGATTTGAGTTTTGGACTAAAGTGGCAAAAGTGACTAAACCTCAGGGACCAAAATGGCAGTTTACTCTTAACATTTTAACATATTAACATATTGTTAACTGTAGATTAGGTATGGATTAATGACAAAGACAAATTTAAAGTGACAGAAAACTTGGTAGTTTGGTTGATATTAAATGTTCCTAACCAATGGTTCCATTATTTGTATAATTGTATCCTCAGAAGATTGATATTAGATGTGGACCTATTTTTAGTCCTACTTGTTTATAAGGCATAGATTATGTATGTAGCATATCAGTATCTATTTTTTTTTTGGTCACATGTCTATGCTGTTTATTAGGTATGAATTTATGTCAAAAACGTATTTTAAAGTGACAACTAAGCTGTATATATTAAAATATTATTCTTTTCAAAAAAAAATATATTAAAATATTATGGCCTTACCAATGAAAGCTCTTTTACTTTTTAAAAAAAAAAATGTCTTTTTTTTTTTTTAATATACAGGAGTTGAAGCCAGAGGATTTATATTTGGTCCTCCAATTGCTTTAGCTATTGGTGCCAAGTTTGTCCCACTGCGCAAGCCAAGAAAGCTGCCAGGTACCCATAATTTTTTATTTATTTTATTATATTAACACCACATATTCACAGTTTTAGCCTGTAATTTAGGTTAGAGAAAGATGTTCGGATAGTCTATGTGGTTTGTCGGTATTTCATCTTTAGTTTCCAACTTTGTAAAATTATACTTTTGTTACCTGTGGTTTGCTCGGTTGCTACTCGGGTAGTTAAGTGTTTGTGAAATGACCAAAAGTGTAATTTTATAAAGTTGGGGACTAAAAGTGAAGTATTGGCAAACCACAACGGCTATACGTGCATTTTTCTCTTTAGGTTATATATTATCCAAAAAAAAATTAGCTAAAAAGTTAAGGGTTTAATTACAGTGGCGAAGCTTGACCATGAAAACGGGGGGGTCGAAAAAGTATATACCCAAAAAATTCTATAGAACCGGGGGGTCGAAAACGTATATACCCAAAAATTTCTATACGAAAACTACATATATAACACTACTAAGCGAAAAGTTCGGGGGGTCGGGCGCCCCTCCCGGCCCCTCTTAAGCTACGCCCTTGGGTTTAAACCTCCTAGGAATCTTTATATTAGGAACTAGGCTTGAGCCCCCCGCGTTGCGGGGTGGGGGGTGTAAAACCGTACTACCAGCGTTGGGGGTTAGATTGTTAGAATCGTGCTAAGTAGCAGGCCAACAATGACCAAAATCGAAAAAAAAAAAGCGTAAAAGAAAAACACGAGTTTGTAACACCAAGTAACCCACATGATGTAAAACGTAGACGAACTCGTATTTATATCGATACATATTAGAAAGTCAAAGTGATCAAAAGATTTCTAGAAAATACAAGGATATAAATGACAACTTTAAAAGAAATAAAACAAACTCGACTAAAAGATTAAAAAATGGAAAGAGCTTGAAGGACCACTAAACAAACAAAATCGGCTAATGATGTTGATAAATTCTAGTGGCATAACTGTTATTAACATCTCATTTTTATCCAATAAATACACTGAAGATAAGAGCTATCCTAAATGTTATATTTAGTAATTATATAATTGCACCAAATAGATACATATAATTTTTTTTGAGTAAATTGCCATTTTAGTCCTCGAGTTTTTGTCCAAATTGCCATTTTAGTCCAAATAGTTTTTTTCTCTCCTCTGGGTCCCTGACTTTTCCTTTTTCTTGTCATTTTGATTACATTGCATAACTTAGTCTAAAAACCAGGTTAAAATCAGGGGTATTTTGGCATTAAATTATTATAAGGTTTATAAATTATGTTGTAAACTACCTCTGGTTATCACTACACAACAGTTATGCCAAAAATACCCTTGATTATAACCAGATTTTTAGACTGAGTTAGACAATGTGATCAAAATGGCAAGAAAAGGGAAACGTTAAGGACCCGGAGGAGGAAAAAAAACTATTTGGACTAAAATGGCAATTTAGACCAAACCTCAGGGACTAAAATGGCAATTTACTCTTTTTTTTCTATATTTTTACCAGCTTAATTTAAGTTAGGCACATAGAAATCAACTAACACTGTATTATTAATTTATAATTTTTTGTTAATTTTTAAGAATATTTTTTTTTTCTATATTTTTAGCAGCTTAATTTAAGTTTAGGCACATAGAAATCAACTAACACTGTATATTATTAATTTATATTATTTTTGCTAATTTTTAAGAACCAATGACATGAGATCTTATTTGTCATTTTAGTGTCTATATTTTTGTCTAAGTGTCATCTGATGTGTGACATTTAATAATTATTTTTTTAAATTTTAAATATAAATAAATATGGCATCCAATGTGTCATCTAACAATTAATTTCAAACATTAATGTGATATCTCATGTGGGGCTGAGGGTAACCCATAAATTGATTATCAACTTAAAATGTGTAGGTGAGGTAATATCTGAGGCATATGTGCTAGAGTACGGTACAGACTGTCTAGAGATGCATGTTGGGGCTGTGCAACCGGGTGAGAGTGTGTTGATCGTCGATGATCTCGTGGCGACAGGTGGCACCCTCTCGGCAGCCATAAGGCTTTTAGGTAAACACGGAAGACGCATCTTTATATGGAGTTACAATCATACTTGACCGGACCGATAACTGTATGTGTTTGTTTCAACATGTTTGTTGTAGAACGCGTTGGAGCCGAAGTTGTTGAATGTGCATGTGTTATCGGGTTGCCGCTCGTGAAGGTATCCTTTTTTTTCTTTCCAAAAGTAGTTTTTTTATTTTTTTTTTATTTTTTATTATATAAATTGACTTGTGATGGTTGACAGGGTAATTGGAGACTAAACGGGGTACCGCTATATGTTCTTGTGGAGCCTCGGCTAGATGATCTGGTACGTTTTTACGACCATATTTTTGTTTTTTCCGCTTATAGTTAATACTTGAAATTGTCATATTAGGAATATTATCTGAATGTTGATGATGATGATGATGAACAGGAAGGTGCGTTATGAGATGCTGCGATAGCTGATGGATGGCGGGGTTAACATATGGAGAAGGGCAAATCCGTCTTTTCGAGATCCGACAGTGGAATTTAGGGTTTGCTTGTTACAAAAGAGCTATACTTTGGAGTTTGTAATTGTTAGGTTTTGTGTTTTTGTTATTCCCCATTGGAAGATTAGGTGCATTTTGTAGATGAACACATTACTTTGATTGAATATTTGAACCAACAAACTCAGTCAGATTCATGATTATACACCATTGGCAATGGTGGGGGTGTTCATAACTTCATATGTGTTGGTTTTTTTTTTTTTTTTTTTTTTTTTTTTTTTTTTTATTATTCATTTGGATTTTGATTATTAACCATGCTGGTTAACCGCGTGTGTGTTCTTTTTAGCCTTGACAAAACTAGGGTCAAACGTCCCTTACAATACGCGATTGCTTCTAAAATGGCTTAGTTTTTCATCGCCCTACCGCTCTTCTAATGCCTCCTACTCTGCTAGTGCCGACTAGGGATGTTTATAGTTCGGTACTTTGGTTTAAAGGTGAAACTGTTAAAGATTGGTTCCTAATTAGATAAAGCATTTACATGGTCAAACGCCATTAGTAGGGCTGCAAATGAACGGAACAAACATAAACAAAACCTTGTCCATGTTTGTTTGTTAAGAAATATATATGTTTATGAACACTTATCGAACGAAATTTTATGTTTGCGTTCGTTTGTTAAGGAAATGTCTTTGTTCGTGCTCGTTTATTAACTTTAGGCAACGGCCGAAAAAGAACGTTGATGAAAAGCACAAACTAACGTTCATGAACACAATGGAAACAAATTAACACAACAAGCATTCAAGAACAAAATATTTAATACACTGACACTTATTAAATATTTTATTTGCCGGAGTTTTGAAGTATTTAAATAAAATATAAAAACTAAAAACATTAACGAACACTTTATCGAGCGTTCACGAACATAAATGAACGAATGCGGCCTCTGTTCATGTTTGTTCGTTTAACTAAACAAACCAAATTTTTTGTTCGTGTTCGTTCATTCGAACACAAACGAACTTTCCGCCGAACGATTGACGAACTGTTCGCTGAACGTTTGATTTGTTTGCAGCCGTAGCCATTAGAGTCAATTTTAATGAATATATTGTTATACGGCAACATTTAACTTGATTGAAAGGCAAATGTGAATGTGATATTTTTATTTTGAAAGGCAAATGTGAATGTGATATGATATCTTATAGAAAATAACGCATCATATCATATAGATATGATTGTTGCCATACTTTTCTAGGGAAAAAAAAAAGAGAATTTTTGTGATGTGGTAAACTAAATCACTAGCAAATCTTTGTGGATTTGTATAGCATCATATATCACGTGCTTATGAAAAGTTTTCTATTAATGTTGGATATTTTTTTAATACAAAATAAGGGTATATCTAAGTGTTACATAAACTTTGTGATCAACACAAACGGTACATTTTATAGGATTTTTATTTTCATGTAGTTTTAATAAAATAAAATTTGGTGATCACTATTATATTTTCTTGACAAATTTTCATCTAAATTGCTCGTTGCTTGCTCAGAAAATGCTTGTTCGATTTTCGGTTTTGTTCGGTTTATAAATGAGAAAAGTATGAGTAAATGTCCGCTTGGCTCAGCTCGAATTGTTTTTTAACTTATTATACACACACAAATATACAATTATATTTATATATAAAGAGGCCAGTTAACGTACAACAGTGTGAAGCGTACGTGAGCATATCAATTGCACATCTGACCTACTCTTGGCCTTCAATTGAACGCGGTGGCACAATAGTAATTAACTTGACATAATTACACATGTTATAATGCATAATTACGCATGGTTTGGTTAAACACTAATCATGCACGTTATTTGCATAATTACGTACGTTATAAAAAAATCAAAACCCACATGCCACCAAACACGAAAATTACGCATGTTAAACTCAAAATTACGCATAAGTTGTTGCAAGCCCTAATTACTAATTACGCATGTTATATACATAATAGTAAAGGATCCTGTACAAAGTCCAACTTTTGTAAGAAGTGTGAGAAATAATGTGAGAATGACAAGTGTCCCTAATCTTAATTAATTCAAAAGGGTATATTAGTAATTGTCCATTCTTATCAATTAATTGATTTCCTAGATAATTGCTAAAAAAAATAACCGCTAATGAGTTTTTTTAGGATGGTGATCGTAAATTCTCATCATAAAATCGCCATTAGTTCTCAGATCATCTTCTCCGACCATCGTCTGCATCTCCGACCATCGTCACCAATTTCTTTCGTCTCCACAAATCATTCACCGTCATGGTGTTTTTGTATTTATAAAACACCACGCCATGAATAATGTCTCCTGATAAAACACCATGACTTGAATCATAGATGTTTAAAACACCACACTATGAACAAGGTCTCCAGATAAAACACCATGACTTGAATCCTAGTCATGGTGTTTTAAAATCTGGGAATGTTTTGTATTTGATTGCCCAGATGTAAAAACACCATGACTTGAATCATAGTCATGGTGTTTTAAAATATGGGAATGTTTTTGTATTGATAAAACACCACGCCATGAATAATGTCTCCTGATAAAACACCATGACTTGAATCATAGATGTTTAAAACACCACACTATGAACAAGGTCTCCAGATAAAACACCATGACTTGAATCCTAGTCATGGTGTTTTAAAATCTGGGAATGTTTTGTATTTATAAAACACTACGCCATGAACAATGTCTCCAGATAAAACACCACGCCATCAACAATCTCTCCAGATAAAACACCATGACTTGAATCTGCGATTACGTTTTAAAAATCTGGGAATGTTTTAAAGTATGAAGAAATTCGCTGATTTTTTTTGGAGATTGATGGCGGTTACATATAATTCGCTGATCTTTAGGAGTTTGATGGGTGGTTTTGAAACGGTTACCATATTTGAAATGTTGGAAAAGTCACTATTGCCCTTCAATTTTTACATAAGGTCCTTCTAATTAAAACACAATTTACATTTTATACCCTATTGATCTCAACCATTAGATCAAATATCCAATGGTTTAAAACACTTCTTACCCTTCTTACATTTTAGACACTTTTTATCATATCCCTACCCTATACATAATTACGCACGTTATAAAAGGTACGAAATGACACACGTCTTAATCTCCTGCTCACGTGTGTAACACACGATAAACACTGTTCTATTTTACACTTTCTCCATATGTATGCACACATCATTCAATTGGATCTGACCCACCATATAACTAGCCCAATACCAAAATACAAACCAAACTTTAGCCCAAATAACCCAATCAATATTGACTCGTTCTTTTGTAGCCTCTCTTTCTAGACCCTAATCGGAATTCACAAACTGGACTCTCTCTGACGCATATTATCAAACACCTGGTATGCATGTATTGTTTTCCCTTACTCTGCTTCTGCTCATGTATGCATATCGCTTCTTCTTCTCATACCCATCCTCATGTATCTATTCCTCACATGAATTAGGTTTACATTAACCATGTGGAAGTACAGAACAAAGATTGTCCCACCATTGTTATTACTGCTTTCAAATCGCAATAGTTTATGTTCAACAACAACAACAACAACTTATGTATCTATAATTCGCCCGATAAATCCCTTGAATAATTACCCAATTAAAGTTAAACCCCATAATTTCCCAGTGTTTTTTTGTTCCTCAACTGTAGGAAATCGTGGTGAAACCCTAGGTTTAGTTAAAGATTCTGTTGATAAATGTGAACTTGAAAAACGGGTTGGATTGATAATGGACATAATCGGGCAACCGGGTCGAGATTACACCGCTGTAAGGAAGAATCTTGAGGGGTGTAATGTGGCGGTGTCGATGGACGTTGTGACGGAAGTTCTGTCGCGGGTACGAAACGATTGGAAGGCGGCGTTTATGTTCTTTCAATGGGCCAGGAAACAACCGGGTTACACGCATTCGTTTCGCCAGTACCATTGCGTGATCGCGATATTGGGGAAAGCGAGACGGTTTAACGCTGCTTGGGCTTTGATTAGTGAGATGAAGAAAGGCGGAAGAAACGGTGGGGAGTCAATGGTGAGTCAACAGACGTTGTTGATCATGATCCGAAAGTATTCGGCTGTTCATGATGTGGATAAAGCTATAAAGACGTTTTACGCGTATCATCGGTTTAGTTTACAAACCGGTGTTCATGAGTTTCATGATCTTTTATCCGCACTTTGTCGGTACAAAAACGTTAAGGAAGCGGAGGTTTTGTTGAAGCGTAACAAAGATGTTTACCCGTTAACGACGAAAAGTTTTAACATTGTTTTAAACGGATGGTGTAACGTTATTTGTAGTCCACGAGAGGGAAAGAGGATATGGTGGGAGATGTGTAATAGAAAGATCCCGCGTGATGTTATATCGTATTCGACGATCATAACGTGCTATACGAACTGCAACGAGACGAAAGAATTGATCAAGATTTACAACGAGTTGAAAGCCTCGCGTGTCAATCCGGATATACGGATATATAACGGTGTGATTCACGCTTTTTCGAAATCCGGGCTTGAAAGAGAAGCGCGTGAGCTTATGAAATCGATGAAAGAAAAGGGGATTCATCCAAACACGAGTACTTACAACTCGATGATCATTCCTCTTTGTAAAAAGGGAAAAACGTTGGACGCGTTTAACTTGTTCGATGAAATGCTTCGAAGACGGCTGTCGCCTACGGTTCAAACATACAATGCTTTTTTTCGCGCGTCAAGAACGTCTGAACAAGCTTTGTCGATCTTGAAACAGATGAATCGGATTGGATGTTGCGTGAATCACGAGACCTACACTATGTTGATTACAAAGTTTTGTCGATGGGATACGTTTGAGAACGTGTGGAAGCTATGGGACGAGATGATTAGCAACGGGCTAGATCCCGATAGGAGTTCATACGTTGCGTTGGTAAACGGGCTTTTTCTGAACGGGAAGTTTGAGGAAGCGTATAAGTATCATGTAGAAATGAAGTCGAAAGGTTTACTGCCTGAGCCTGAGATAGAACAAAAACTGCAAGCTTGGTTGACCGCTAAGCAGTCAACGGAGCGGTCAATGATTGACTCACGAACTAAATGTAGTGACGGGTAACCTGTTACGTTTACGTAAAGTTATGATATCCAAGCTATTTAAAATCTTTATGGGTTGGAATTCGGATGTGGGTCAATATGACGCCTTGGTCAATTATGTTGACGGTTTAATATTTTGTTGGATTAATTTCATATATACCCTTACAAACTTAAAAAAAAAAATCATATATACCAACCAAAACTAAAAATATCGTTTATGCCCTTACAAAGTAGTTAAAATATCAAATATACCCAATTTATTAAAAACAATTTATTAATGAACATTTTACCCTTATTTTTTTAACTTCAAGTTTTCTTATATGGTGATCTTTTAACTTCATATTTTTATATAACACATTTTTAGCTTAAATTTATTTTTACCCTTTTTATTTTTATTTTTTATCTATAAACAATAGTATACTCCATATATAATATTTAAGCTAAATAAATTATGCTAGAAATGAGTAAATATAATATTTGAAGTTAAAGGTTGTATATGAGATTTAACGTTTTAGAATAATAAGAATAAAATTGTCATCTCTTAAATTGCTTTTAATGAATTGGGTATATATGAAATTTCAACTGCTTTGTAAGGGTATATATGATATTTTTAATTTTCCATGGGTATATATGATATTTTGCAAGTTTGTAGGGGTGTATATGAAATTGCCTCTTTGTTTAGTTTGCTCGAAATTAGCGGAAAGTTTTTCAGTTTAAGAGATTAGAGTTAATTACGTTTTTCGTCCCTGTGGTTTGTTGAAAATAACTATTACAGTCCATTACGTTTTCAATTGTTTAATTTTTTTAGAATTTTATATATTATGTTTTTATACTGACAGGGGCAATTTTGTCATTTCACCCAAACTTAACAACTTAAATGGACGGTGTTAAGTGAGGTGGACTGTAATAGTTATTTTCAGCAAAAACCACAGGGACGAAAAAAGTAATTAACTCTTAAGAGATTATGTACAAAGTTTTTCAGGGAGTCGTTTTGATAACGATTTGGAACGTGTACACTATTAAGCACACACCAATAAAACACAATATGAAAATAATCATATTTTGATTCCACTTAGCGATTCTAATAAACGGGGCGTGTTTAACTTGTTCAATTAAACAGATCGACCCGTTACTTGATTATAACTCATTTACAATCAGTCAACTCATTTGACTCGTTAAGATGCATGAGTTAAATACGCCAGTTAACACTTTTACAGCTTGGTTACAACTCATTTACAACTCGGGGATTAGGGTTTGACACAAGTAAATATATATGTCGTGTTTGGGTTCTACAAATTCGTATCTCTATTTTTTTTTGTTTCATATACGTTTCTACATACATCATATCGTATCTTCTTTTTGCAGTTATTTGAACTATGAATTACTAGCAGCAGCTTGAGCTCTAAAAGTAGATAAATATTGCCCGTACACGAATGTATGTGGGTCCGTTCTTTTTCGATCGAGCTGTTCAGGTATTCGTTACTGTTAATCTTACCGTAACCATTACTATTAGTGCACTGATGTTAAAAAACTCAACATAAATTCACTAATTATGTTTTTTTTTTGACAATTACATAGGTTGGTTTTATTGATGGAACTGAACGTACGTGTTGGCGGCTCACGATGCTTGTCGAACCATACTCGAATATGCGAAATCTACATATTTTGATATGGACCCCACTGACCTGTCCTATTTATGCATGGATCTTGTGTATCGATATTCTTGCTAGTGGAAGGATTCGGTAAGCTCATTGTACCTTCTTAGTTCTTCATAGTTCATACGTTAAAGATCGCAAGATTGACGGGTATTTTGGGTCAAACGAGTCATTCTAAATACGCCTGCCTACCTTTGATCCGCTTTTTGTTATATATTTGTAAAAGTGATGCATTTTTTAATTAAGGTTACAAAAGAATATCATTACACTATAAACGGGTCGTGTTCACGGGTTGGCGGGTTCAACCCGAACCCGAACCCGAAAAGTTTGGACAAACCGAAGCCGAACCTGAAATCCTGTCATACATATGAACCCAAACACGACCCGAATATTCGTGGGTTGACCCGAACACGACCTATTTAACCTGAATTTTTTTATTTTTCAATTTTATTTCCTGCAAATTAATATATTAAAATTTACGACAAAAAAACACTAATGTATATAATACAATTACAATTAAATTATAAAAATCTTATGTCAATTTCTCTTTTTAAGTTTTAATTACGGAAAAAAATACACACCCTATTTAATTTATGACATAAAGCATATTATAAAAATATAATATAATATAATTATAAATGGGTTAAACAGGTCAGCCTGCCAACCAGACTGGGTTGACCCGAAACTGACCCGTTTAGCTAAATGGGTTTGCATGTTTAACCTGAAAATGACCCAAACCTGCGAATTTCATGTTAGGTTTGTGTCGTGTCAGAAATTTACACCCCTAACTAATAATATTATGTTTTCATTTAAAGTGTTTTATTTAAAATCCATGTTCAAATCAACTATTTGAATAAAAAGGGTTGAAATTTTGATATTTTAATTTAAAAAAAAAAACAGAAGCAATGATTTTTTATATTATTTTTGTGTGTTGTTTGAAACAGGCTTGGAATCCAAGAAAAATATCACCCTTGTTGAAGCTGCATGGCCATTAGGCAGTAGTAGTGCAATTGAAGCAATTTAATTAAGCAATGCAGTTAAAGCACTTTAAGAAGTCACAATTGAAGCAGTGTATAAACACAATATCGCGAATAAAATTGGTGCCCCATTGGTTAATGCTCAAGGGAGTCGTCCCATTTTCCCCCGGATTTTCCCGTGTGGCACGTTAGCGTCACATCAGTGTTTTCCCTATTTTTCTCTTTTCCCTATTTTTCTCTGTTTTCCCTAGAATGCATGGTGTCGTTCCGGTTTTCCTCAAAATTACCCACTTTTCCCCTTTCCCAACCTCCCTAATGATCGGTGAGTGCTCAACAAATTTTGGTGAAAACTTTTTCCCCAAATATATCTCTTTGAAGCGCAATTATTTAATATTTATCTAAGGGTGTAAACAAGTAAAGCCATTCGTCAGATACTCGAGATTAATTCCATAAAAGTTCGAATCAAACCAAACTTAAAAATGAGTTTGTTTAATAAACGAGCCTAAGCCCAAGCCTGAGCTTCACTTATTGAGCTCGAGCCGGCTCATGGACTTAAACGAGACTGTTATTTGTAGAACTTGTATCAATATATAAAATATATTTACTTGTATAGGGGAGGGTTCATTGGGGAACACTAAAAGCGCGAGGAATAGTGGGGAACCGACTCAAACGAACTCCGATTAGACTCATTCTAGCGGCATTGTAACCGGCCCGTCGAACCTTAACTAGGTTCTTTTAACCCTAAGCCCTAATGCTAAACAATAAGGCTAAAACCTAAGCTAAATCGTAAAATTTAAACTATAAACCCTAAAAGCTAAATCGTAAATACTAATGATTAACCCTAAAATTAAAACCTAAAGCAAAACCCTAATATAAGACTCTAAAAGCCAAACCCTAATATATTTAGGGGTTAGGGGTTAGGATTTATGGTTTAGGATTAAGAGATCCTAGTTAGGGTTCGACAAACCGGTTCCAACACCGTTGAATGAGTCCAATCGGAGTTCGTTTGAGTCGGTTCCCTATTATTCCCCACTTTTTTAGTGTTCTTCAATGAACCTCACACTACTTGTATAATAATAAATATTTTATAAAATTATGATAAAAATAACTATATGTTATATATAAAAAGAATATATTAAGCTCGAACTCTCCTGAACTAAACTAGCTAGGCTTGGGCCTTGTTGAGGTCAGGCTTGGCTCGACTTGTTTACATAAGATGCACATAGTGAATTTTTTGGTGTTAGGCTCCCATGGACTAAGTTAATTTGCCGATTTGGATCATCGAACTAGCAGAAGACCCAACTAAATCCGAGGCTAACTAATTACAAACTGGGATACAAACGAGAGCTACAAGCCCGAAAAAGCAAATATGTGTTGCCCTTGTTTTAAGGCAATATGTAAATCCAAGCTTCATATCCTACAATATTGTGCGTTTTGCCTTTAAAAGCTTGAGGATTCGTGTTTTTATTGCCCGAATAGAGCCTTCCCTGGAGGCCATGCCACTCATTTCGGGAATGCTTTAACATAGGCACACCTAGTTGTGAGGTTCCTGTCTCATGTATCACATTGATGTATTTGAGATCGAAAAGTAGTAACACAATATCTCTCTTGTCTACGGTCAATGTATGATTGCCTAGAGCGTTACACAATCAATATTTTCTTGCAATTGCAATTTATATTCTAACTTTCTATTGGAAAAGATCTATGATCTTTCAAGTGATACTGCTTTATTGTAGTTGAAACTAGGGACGACAATCAAACCCTATCTCGACGGGTAAACCTTCACCTAACCACCATCCATTTGTCGCCCCTGCCACCCTCATACCCATGACCACCCCTGCCACCTTCACCCGACCACCATCCACCGCCACCCCCTCTACCTTCACCTGTACACACCCACAAAAAAATTTGTTAAGTATATAATTTTATATGTAAAAGTAGTAAATGGTTTTAAATATAAAAGAATGTCTATTTTGGTCATTTTACATGAATAAGCTAAGCCAAACACTTTTTAAAAAACAACTCATTTACTCATTGGCTTTTCCAGGGCCGTCTCTGAGAATTCATGTACCTTGTTCGAGCTCGAAAAAACGTGCCTTTAGGCCCGAAATTGGGTATTGGGCTCACTAAATGTCTAAACCTAATGCCAATGGGCTAATAACTAATCTAAACCATAAAATAGTTTTGTAAGTGGGCCCATGCTGGTGTTTGTATGGGTATACCCTATTAATTTATTTATTTTTACATATACACATTGGAGTTTTTAAAAAATAGCGTGCCCTTCAAAATATCGGGCCCTGGCCGGTGGTCCTCCCCGCCCACCTTCAGGGCCGGCCATGGGCTTTTCCCACTATAAAAACTAATCCAAACACTTTTTTTTTAAACTCCTTTTGAAAAGTCGTAAATCAATAAACACTTTTGGAGTTAAATAACCATCTCAAACGGCGTCTGAGTGTTACTAATATGGAAGATCCATTATTTTGGTAGTCAAATATGGAAAGTTTGAATGTTGATTTGCATAAGGTATCTATTTATCTCCAAAGTATATGAAAATTCAAATTATGGATGGAAACGGGGCGGGTTTGGGACTAGTTTTGGTAATCCCAACCCTATACCCCATTGCAAAACTGGCTCAATACACATATGGTATCTATTTGGTAATTATCCGTCAATATCACGCATATACGCGAATATCGGGTATACTTGTTAGGTTTTTCAAAACAAAAAATTCTTACCATTCTAATCTTTTATAATTGTCTATTAATCAATTGCATACTATATACATTCCTAAGCAGTTAATGCCGTAAAAAATCGGATATCGGTCGAGGACTGATATTTTAGATATTGGAAATCACGGTGGGATATCGGTAATTTTAATATCATGCAGAATTTATACATGTAGCAATTTAACACTAACAATTTAGTATACTCTCCTACTATTAACAAGTTAACCTTTTACAACTTGCAAAACACTAACATTTAACACTAACAATTATTCCATATATAAATAAGCAAGTTTTTTGTGCATAACCACTTATACATTGTGCTTTGGGAGTTTTTCAAAAAAAAAAAAACTTGATTTTTTACTTTTAACCCATAGTTTTTAGCTTTTGTAATTTTAACCCTACATAATTTGTTTTTTTAACTTTAACCCAAAACTAAACTTGATTTTTTACTTTTAACCCAAAGGTTTTTAGCTTTTGCAATTTTAACCTTACATAATTTGTTTTTTTAACTTTAACCAAAAACTTTTCATTATTTGCAATTTAACTTCACAACTTTTGCCACTTATACTTTTCATCTTTGGCAAATTTTCGTTTTACGTATAGTTCTAAATTTTTCGACTTAATACAATGCAATGTACGAGTGTGGTTCAACTTTTTTATGTTTTGTTTCAAGTTTTGCAAGTTAACACGACGCAACGTGCATGTGTGGTTCAACGTTTTTACCTCTATTTTTTTCATGTTTGACAGGTTCGTCGCAACACGCAGATCCTACGTCGAGTCAGTGTTGGTGGTCGATGATGGTTGTGTGACATTAGTACTACTTGACACCGTTTTACGCCCCGCCGCAACGCGGGGTGTGCTTTGGGGGTTTTCTAAAGAAAAAATTGTTATGCATATGGTTGTCGTGACCATGATTTTAAAAAACGCTTGAGGCTTGCGCCTCCAGGCGCGCCTCGAGGCGAAATGGCCAAAAAACGAGTCTGAGGCGCGCCTCATGGTGTTTTTATTGTATATCGCCTCAGAGGGGCTGAGGCGCTAAGAAAGGTTGCGCCTCAGGGGATATTGATAGTTGTTTTTGATGTTTTTGACTTTTGTGTCAATTTCAAGCATTTTATGTCTTTTTATGTGTGTTTTTGATGATATTGATGAATCTGATGATGAAATTAGTTAGTATTATTATTTTTATAATATATATAGTTTTTATATTTATTTATTAATACCGCATCGGCCTTACGTCTCGTTTCGCCTCGAGGCTTACGCCTCGTGAGGCGAAGGGAAAACGCTTCGAAACTCGTTTCCGTTTTTTTAAACCTTGGTCGTGACCTTGGCTTTGGGGGTTTTCCAAAAAAAAAAATGTATTTTTTTTTTACTTTCACCAAATAGGATTTCATAAATTACTTTTAATCCAAAACTATTTGTTTTTTTTTTTTACTTTTATCCCAAAACTTTTTATCTTTTCCAATCTATTTTCGCAACTTTTTTTACTTTCAACTTTAGTCCTTTATAGTTTTCATTTTCCGCAAATTTTTCGTTTTATGCTTAGTTCTAAATTTTGTGACTTAACACATCGCAACGTGCGTCTTTGGTTTAACATTTTTATGTTTCGTTCTAAATTTTGCGAGTTAACACGACGCAACGTGCGTGTGTGGGTGAACGTTTTTACATCGTCTATTTTCTCCCGTTTGACAGATTTAACATAACGTGCGGGTCCTAAATCGACTTAGTTACAACTAAAGAATCACTGCCGCATTGCGGCGGGTCTCAATTCTAGTTATAACTTAAAACACTAATAACAGCAATAAGAAGAAAGACAAATGGTAGAACTAAGAATAAAAGTACTGATATCAGGATACTCAATGATATATTAGTCAGTATCATCAACAATATTGGTACCGATATTTTGCACTGATATCTCACCCAATCTAATCTAAACTATATAATAAAAGAAACCATGTTTTGGACACTTGTCATCATATTAGGTCATTACTCTATAGATAATTATCATTTAGTTTAATATTTTCTAATTAATTATAGATAATCTCCTACGAAATATTATTTAGTTTAATCTCTTCTACCTAATTATAGATAATTATTATTTATATCTATACAAATAATAATTAAAATAAAAAAATACTAATGGTAGCAATTGTAATTAAAACATAATAATATAAGTAACACTGCTAACAATGATATTAATAAAAAAAACAATATTTTTTGTCATATGTATATTAACAAGGTGATGCCTCGCCCGCGTTGCGGGGCGATGGCCGAATGATTCTCAACCAATTAAAAAAACAGTACTATAGTTTTGCTAAAAAGAAAAAGTAAAACGACGAGAAGATCGTAATTTTGAGCTCAAAACAAAACAGTAATTTGTAAGGACTAATGAGCGAGTGTTAGGTAGCTCCTTAACATGATTTTTAGCTGGGACAAAGTCATATTTTTACTTTTACCTGGGGGGAGGACAATTTTTTTTTTCACGAGGGTAAATTCGTAATTTTTAGCTAGGGAAAAACCATATTTTTATTTTGCACTGGGGGTAAAAACCTAATTTTGAATTGAGGGTGATATCGTAATTTTGAACCAGGGGAAAACCGTATTTTTTTTATTTTAAACTGGGGGCAAAACCGTAATTTTAAAGTGAGTATAAAATAATAAACTGGTGTAAAATCGTAATTTTGAGCCAGGGGAAAAACAAAATTTTATTTTGAGTTGGGGTGAAAACGTAATTTTGGTTGAGGGTAAAAGCGTAATTTTTTTACCGAGGGCGAAATCGTATTTTTTAGCTCAGGGCAAAAGGTAAATGTATTTTGAAGTTGGGGCAAAACCGTATTTTTTAATTGGGGGCAAAAAACGTAATTTTAAAGTGGGTATAAAATAATAAACTGGTTGGTTCAATGGGTATTGCTCGCCGCCCATTTGACCCAATGGTAGGGAAACACTGTTCCGAGACAAAAACGTAATTTTAAAGCGTGTAAAAATAATAAACTGGTTGGTCCAATGGGAGAGTGTCGGCCGCCCATTTGAACCAATGGCAGGGAGATACTATTCCCTGTCATGTTCTTTGTATATGTTGAATAATAATTATAATTAAAAATAATATAATATTTACTTATTACAACACTTAACACCTATACAATAAATGAGGTTTTTAAAGATATATTATTGTTATTATTTACTATTAAATTTATTTATTCAACCCCGTGTAATACACGAGGTTCTCGCCTAGTTACTAATAACTGATATATGGGTGATATATGTTTGATTGTGATCCCTAATACAAATTAAAGAAATTGTAGAGGTTGCCATACATGTGATATAGATAATGTTTCTAGTGGAGAACTTTTAAATCCGGAACTTTTAAAATTTTATCAATCATCATAATGTTACACAAAATAAGGAGGAACCAATAAAAAAAGGGTGATTGCAATTCATAAGAGGCAAAATCTCACGTGGGTTTACAAAATTGTAATGAGCCAATTTCTACTTCTAACAAAATTGGTACTTTTAATTAATTGGTGGGCCTATGGTTTGATGCATGCAAAATCTCACGTAGGTTTATAAAATTGTAATGGCCCAATTTCTATTTCTACTTCTAACAATTCACAATTAATTCGTGGGCCTGTGGTGGAGGTTTAGAGACGAGGGTTTTTTTTCCTTTAAGATAGGGAGTGTGAATTATTTCCAAGTTTGAATTTCAAAGTTTATTTCTTTTATTTAGTTTATTTTATGTTCGTGTTTATCTTTAGTTTTAATGGTTCAGAAATCTTACTGGTTCAACACTTAACGGTTCAGCACTTAGACATTTAGAAGTTGCCAAACAGTCGTTTACCTATTAATGAGGTTCTTAATGGTTCAGATCTCTTACTGGTTCAGCACTTGATGCTTCAGACTGTTTGTTTCACGAGCAGATGTCTGAATGGTTCAGACATTTGCCTCTGAATGGTTAAGACCTCTAATCTAAATTGGTCAGACATTTGCCTCTGAACGGTTAAACATTATACAGGCTCTTAATGATTTAGACCTCTTACTGGTTCAGCACTTAACTATTCAGATGTTACCAAACAGCCCCTTAGTCTTTTGGTTGATTATTTATATATTGTGAAACTTTAATTTATATCAAGAACCTTTGAGGTTTTCTTAAAGCTTTTGGTTAATCTTTTGAGTTTCTAGCCATTTGATTGCTTTCGTTTTCGCTTAAGTTCTACCAAGAACCTTTGAGGTTTTCTTGAATCTTTTGGTTTTTTAGCTTTTCTTAACGTGGCTGCAAACGAACTGCAAACGAACTGAACAAACTGCTCTTAATGATTGCATTGGTTTCTAACGTGGCTGCAAACGAACTGAACAAACACGAACAAGGCGTTGTTCGTGTTCGTTTGTTAAGGAAATACGTGTTCACAGACAGTTCATGAACACACACAAACACAAACGAAGACAAACAAACGTTCATGAATGAAAATGGACACAAACGAACGTTCATGAACACAAACAAGTGTTCATGAACACAAACAAACACAAACAAGGGTTCATTAACAAAATCGAACACAAATGAACATATATAAAATTCATGAATAAAATAGGAATCTTTCAACATAAACATTGAGAAGATCCACCAAAAATATACTAATAAAGTTGGGAATATTGGAATAGGGTTTATTTGTCTTAGTTACCTCAAATAAAATAAAAGAATATCAAAAATCAATATATAAATTAAAAACTCTAGTTAACTGTAGAACACAAAGAAGATAAACGAACGTGTTATCGAACGTTCACGAACATAAACGAACGAACACTGCTTCTGTTCATGTTCGTTTATTTATCAAACGAACGAACACAAACGAATTTCCCGCCGAACGGTTCATGAACTGTTCGCTGAAAATTCAGTTCGTTTGCAACACTAAGGGGGTGTTTGGGATTCCTTTTAAAAGTGACTTTTGGAGCACATAAGGACTTTTGAGAAGGAAAATGAAACTCAAACATCATCTGAGAAGAACTTTTGAAGCATAAGGAATTCCAAACACCATGAAAAAAAGGACTTTCAGTACTATTATGTCTTCAAAAAGGAGTTTTTGAGAAGTAAGGATTTCTCACTTCTGGATTTGAGAAGGACTTTTTGAGAAGGAGAAGTTGAAAAGGAATTCCAAGCACCCCTAAACGTAACCATAAGCTCTAATGAAAACTTCAATGAACCCGGAAGGCTTACATTGTCTTTTATTTGATTGTTAGTTTGTTACATGTCAACATGAATCCTGCCTCTTGGAAAATAATATTGCAAAATGTTCCACGTTGGAGCAGTGGCGGACCCAGGAATTTTTCTATGGGGGTGCGGAACATTTTTAAAAATTTTAGGCCCCTAGGTATATGAGTAAAAAAATCGGTTCGTATCGGGTCGGGTCGGGTCAGGTAATGTAAAACAAACGTAATTTATATAATAATCAAAAACATGTAAACTTTGTTACAAACATAATTAAAATGTCGACGCCCTACGTGTTTTCATTTTTTGAAATCTATCCAAAACATCTTTAAAACTAATTTTTTAAACAATTCTTTCTCTATATAACATAAGTTCATCGCTCCATAACATAATGTTTCAATTTTAATTTTCAACTATTCAAGCCTAGAAATCATAACGTTAGTTGTAATCACCCTAAAAATATATAAACAACATAATCACCCTAAAAATAATCTAAACAACCATAAACAATGTCAAAACACACAAAATTTCAAACCTATTTAACAACTTTATTACCTTTTTTTCCTCCTATAATATCAACCAAAATCATTAAAATAACAAAGAAACTTACCCGTGTTTGGATTCCGGTTAGATTTGGTGTCAAACGACGGTGGTATGGTGGCTGATTATGGTGGTCGCCGGCTGCTGGACTGTTGTCGCTGGGTGATGTTCGTTGGCAGTGCAGGGACGCAAGAGAGGGAGAGAGAGGGAGAGAATTTCTAAAGTTTCTGAGCTTTAATTATTTTATTATAGTTTGAAATATTGTTGGGTTTGGTTAATGAGCTAAGACTTAGTGGGCTAGCTAGTTAGGAATTATAAGTGGGTAAATGTATGGGTATTTGGGTTTAGTTAGTTATGTATTAAAAATTATATAATTTAGGTAGTATTTTTTTAATAAGAGTTTACTAAAAAAAATTAAAATATAAATTGATAACACTTTTTACCTAAGGGGTGCGGACGAAAAGTTTCAAGGGTGCGGTCGAAAAATTCCAAGGGGTGCGGACGAAAAATTCCAAGGGTGCGGACGGGATTTTCGACGGAATTTTAACACTAAAAATTTTTTTCCCCGGGGATGCGCCTGTCCACCTTGAAGTGGGCTTGGGTCCGCCCCTGCGTTGGAGAGATGGTTTTTGTGATAATATTGAAATTTACAAGTGTGACTTTTAATTATCACCCAAAGTCATTTTTCTATCAAAATTGTTTTAATAAATATGATAGTATAAATTAGACACGGTATACTCGCACTTTTTTAAAGACCTAATAACGGTGTAGTCAAGCCTGACCTCAACAAGGCCCGAGCCTATATTCTTTTTACACCGTGTAGGCTTGTTAAATCATTAATTACAAAAGAAAATTACGAGGATAGTATGTTTTATATAAATGTAAGGGTTATGATATAATATGAAGTTTATTTGGCTAAAAAGGCTAGTAAGTAATCTTAATCATCCGTTTAGTTAATCAAGGGCTAAGATTAAATGAGAGAAATTGAAGGGAACAAAATAGACGCGTGAGTTTCTCTCTCCTCCAATTCCCTCATTTTTTAAACGTTAATAACTATTTCATACGACATTATTTTTTTATAAAAATTGCACCAAAAAAACGAGCGTTTTTTTATCTTTAAAACGAGTATACTATTGCTATATTTTCGAAAAAAAAAAATTAAAACCCAGTTGCGTAAAACGCAATGAAAAAAAAAACCTAAAAATGACATTTTTCTAAAACGCAATGCACAAAAAACACAAAGAAATGTCTTATTTATAAAACGCAATGGCCAGAAAACACTTAAAAATGTCTCATTTCTAAAACGCAATGGCCTAAAAAAAACAAAAGAAAGTATTCTTTCTAAAACGCAATGGACTGAAAACACCTAAAAATGTGTTTTACCTAAATGGCAATGACTAAAAACACTTCAAAAATGTGTTTTTCTAAAACGCATTGGCCAGAAAACACATAAAAATGTCTTAGTTCTAAAACGCAATAGGCTAAAAACACCAAAGAAAATGTTTTCTCTCTAGAAAGCATTGAACCAGCATAATAATTTTGTCTGTGAATTGTCTGAACCAGGAAGTAGGAGATCAAAAGTCTGTCTACGAATGCAGTTTTCCAGAGACAATTTAATTTTCTGATGCATTTTCCAGAGACAATCAACCCCAGCCAGGGGCTCTGCCCCTTGGACCCCGCCAGGGGCGCTGCTCCCGGACCCCCGCCAAGATCGTAAAACGCAATGACTAAATCAAAAACCCAGATAATAAAAATGAAATTAAAAAATTTCTTACATGGATCGAAGTCGGTTTCTTCAACGATTGACGAAATTTGAATGATTGAAACACTTATCAGAGATCGAATCGAACGGATCGAGTGATTACCTTCAAAATCACCGGAAAAAACGAGATTTTGTATGAAATTAAACTGGGTTTTCTTCAAAAAAAGCTGAAGAACACGTTAATCAGGTGTTTGAATCATTGATTGGTGACGAGAATCGCACTATAATGTAGTGATTATTGAGATAGAAAGTGAAGAAATGGTTGAAGATGGTGGGTTTTGAAAATGGTGGGTTTTGAAGTTATTGGGTTTTGAAAAATGAAGAAGAAAAGAATAAAATTGACTAAAATACCATTCCTCTTTATTTTAAATTTTGCTACATGTTCTAATCTTATTGCTTCCTATACTCCCGCTAAAATAAACTTCATATTTGATCGTCATTCATAAATGTAAAATGATTATATGCAATTTCAGATTTTTAAATATCTTTTCGTAGAACTAAAATAATAAAACAAACTAATTCTAATTCCAAATACGAAACAGACAAAAAGAAGATGAAACGTGCATGTGGCTATATTTATAAATGGTGCAAAAATGAAGCTAAGAAAATTAAACCTTGTAGATGTAAATCTAGCTCTTTACTATCTTTTACTTTTAATTATCCATTTCATCTTACACCACAACATGAAAAGACTATACAAAGTTTAAGGTAAATCATCAACTAAAACACTAAAATGATTTAATATTATGATGTAACATTACGGATTAGATCAGATACAAATTCTCCTAAAAATAAAAAGTTGTAAGAAGAGTAGCAAATAGACTACGATTAACCTTATTCAAACGACATTGGAACCGTCTTTTTTTAACGGCAAGGAACGATGTGTCAACCACCGTGACACTGGGCGCTGTGGCCAAGGTCGACTACTCGACCGCCGCCAGACCCTTGGGTCTCCCCATATGCGCGGAAACCTGACCTCCACCCGTCCGAAGGCACGACAGTGGAATAATCGGTAAAACCCTGCCTCCCATCCAAGTCGAACCAGCGCTACCCGTATTTGCTCTTCACCTGGATGCCGCAGAAAATAATGAGGAGAGTGAGAATCGAACCTAGGCCACAAGGAACACCAATTCTTTCCTCAACCACTCCACCACTACCTTATTGGTGGCATTGAAACCATCTTATCGAACTCTATAATATTAGATTTTAGGTTTTTTTGCCTTTAGATGTTTAACTTGTATATTTTGGAATTTGTGTTTACATCATTGTGTCTTTTCTATATTTGCGTCATTGTGTCTTTTTGGTAACTCACTATGTCTTTTTTCCTCGACATTGGTGTTATATTTTGCTCCACATTGTGTTATAATTTGCTCGACATTTTGTTATATTTTACGATCTATTGTGTCTTTGTACACTTTTTGTTTTTAAAAGCTTTTGTAGAATTACTGTAAGCGATCTTATTTGTGAACAAGTTCGGCTTCCAAATTCCATTTATAACTCAAAGTGTTTATGTTTTTATTTTATTTTATTTTATTTTTTCAGCAATTTTATTGAATTAGTTATATCCATTTATCATATTTTAGTTAATTTATAAACTTAATGAAATATTCAATACAAAATGTGGAAAATGATATATAGCATATAGGTGTACATTGGTTTGAAATTTGAACATTCAGCTTGTGCATTTATCTAACTCGTCTTAAGCTGTTTTAGTTAGTAATATGCCAGCGTAATTATTTAGTTTAATTTATTTATAGAAATATATTTAAATACATGTACTCCATTTTTTGAAGTTGTCAATTTAAAAATAATTTATTTTCAAGTGTGACCACATTCTGTTATGAAACACTGAAATAATCTAACGCATGAGTGGTCTTTATATAAGACTAGTCTTTGATTTCTTATGAATTATTATTATATACAAAACTTTCTTTGTATTATTATGAGGATATTGTTTTCTTGTTATCTACTTCACTAAATTCTTGTTTCAATTATGGATTACAACACCTTCATTTCCCAGTTTATGTTTGCAGGGTAAAGTTCTTGTACAAATAATCTTAACATACTAAACATACAAATTGAAGGAAAACTCAAAAAGACAAGGTGGCATTTTTGTAATTATCAATAACTATCAAAGTTACTCTACTAATATACCTAAAAAAACCTAACCACTCCCCCCACCCCCAAATAAAACCTAAACCCCCCCCCCCCCCACCCCCCAAAAACCTAAAAAAAAACTACCCCCCCACCCCCCAAAAACCTAAAAAAACCTAACCCCCCCTACCCCCCAAAAACCTAAAAAAAAACCTAACCCCCCCCCACCCCTAAAAACCTAAAAAAACCTACCCCCCCCCCCACCCCCCAAAAACCTAAAAAAACCTAACCCCCCCCCCCCCACCCCCCAAAAACCTAAAAAAAACCTAACCCCCCCCCCCCCCACCCAAGCTAAAATGCTAAAAACTAAACCCCCCAAAAAACCTAAAAAAATCTAAAAAAATAAAAAAAAACACACAAATTATTTTATTTTATTTTTTGAACATTTTTTATTAAAAAATCGCTACTTTTAGTAGCAGCAAAAAAAAAATTTTTTTTTTTTTTGTTTTTGCTAACGAAATGTAGCGATTTTTTTAATAAAAAATGTTAAAAAAAAAATTGTGTTTTTTTAGGTATTTTTGGTTGTAACTTTGATAGTTGGTGGTAATTACAAAAATGCCACCTTGTCTTTTTGGGTTTTCCTTCAATTTGTATGTTTAGTATGTTAAGATTATTTGTATTTGATCTTTTGCCTATGTTTGCAATCATCCTCTTTTTTGCTTCTTCTTCAACTTCAGAAAAACGTATGTACTTATTCTTTTGTCTACACATACATATATTAATAATTAACTACATTTTATTGATTCTTTGTAGCTCCATATTCCACATTTGCAAGAGACGCCACACAAGCTCCGGCGGAGACATCCTACGACTACATAGTAATCGGCGGTGGAACAACCGGTTGTGCATTGGCGGCAACGCTTTCACAAGCCTCAAAAGTTCTAGTGCTCGAAAGAGGTGATTTACCGTACGCCATTCCCTCCGTCAACACCATTAATGGCTTTTTAGAAACTCTAGCCGACCTAGGTTCCACGTCGGCCTCTCAAACATTTGTGTCCACTGACGGAGTGATTAATCACAGGGCCCGCGTTCTGGGCGGTGGGTCCGCCCTGAACGCGGGCTTTTTTACTTGGGCAAGTGATAACTTTGTCAATGTAGCCGGGTGGGACCCTCAGCTAGTGAAGGAATCCTACGAGTGGGTTGGAAAGAAAGTGGCGTTTGAGCCCAAGGTGTTGGCATGGCAAGCCGCGGTCAAAGAAGGGTTGTTGGAGGCCGGGGTGTTGCCGGATAATGGGTTTACTTATGAACATATATACGGAACTAAAGTTGGCGGTAGCATTTTCGACCACAACGGGAGGAGACACACGGCTGCCGATTTGTTAGAGTATGCTGAGCCAAGCAACATTACCGTATACTTGAATGCTACCGTGCACCAAATATTATTCGAACCCAATGGTAATCAGAGGATAAATTTTATATATACCCTTACAAACTTAAAAAAATTCATATATACCCAACCAAATCTTAAAATATCATATATGCCCTTACAAAATAGTTAAAATATCAAATATACCCAATTTATTAAAAACAATCTAATAAATAATCATTTTAACCTTAATCTTTTAACTTAATATTTTTATATAACACGTTTTAAGCTTAAATTTATTTTTACTCATTTTTTAAATTATTTTTTCATAAACAATAGTATTCTTCATATATAATATTTATAAAATATATAATATTTATAAGTGCTGAACTAGTAAGAGGTCTGAAACATTAAGTGTTAAATCAATAAGATATCTGAACCATTAAGAGCCAATATAATGCTTAACCGTCTAGAGGCTAATGTCTGACCAATTCAGATAAGAGGTCTTAACCATTTAGACCCAGTATAATGTTTAACCATTCAAAAGCAAATGTCTGAACCATTCAGACACCTGCTCGCGAAACAAACAGTCTGAACCATAAAGTACTGAACCAGTAAGATGTCTAAATCATTAACAACCCACTGAGCTGAAACAAACGACCCCTTAATAATATTTTTGAAGTTTATGTTTTATTTTTGGTATGGTGTAGAGCTAAGGGCCCGAGGAGTAATGTACACGGATATGAAAGGTGACAAGCATATGGCAATTTTAAACAAAGGGTCATTGATGAACGAAGTTATATTATCAGCAGGCACACTTGGGAGCCCACAATTGCTAATGTTGAGTGGTATTGGGCCTGCTGAACATTTAATGGGCCATGGAATTAAGGTGTTATTGGACCAACCCATGGTTGGGCAGGGCTTATCTGATAACCCAATGAATATAGTATTAGTCCCTTCACATGAGCAAGTAGAGATTTCATTGATTGAGGTTGTGGGTATTACCCGATTCGGGAGCTTCATTGAAGCCGCTAGTACCAATATTAGTTTGCCATTGCTCCAAAAAATTGGATTTCTTTCTAAAGAGGTAGGTATAAAAGTTAAAAACATCCAAAATTTAGTTAATAGATACATTTATATTTTTTTTAGTGTTGGTCTGGGTGCACGTAATATTTTTATTTTGTTACAAGGTCAAATCCATCATCGGGAAACGCTTTAACTTGAATTTTTCGAAACTTAACGGTGGATTGATCCTTGAAAAGGTGAGGGGCCCACTCTCTTCTGGAAGTCTCGAGCTCGTGACAACAAATCCGGATGAAAATCCTAAAGTCACGTTTAACTACTTTAAAGACCCTGGAGACCTTCAAACATGTGTTGAGGGCTTGGAAACCATTGTAAAGGTGTTGGAATCGAAATCATTGTCAAAATTTCGTGATCCTTTGTTATCGGTTCAAGATTTGTTTGCTTTGGTGGTCGCTTTGCCTTTGAATTTGAGACCTAGGCATGTGAATGCTCCGTTTGACCTAGAGCAATATTGCAAAGACACAGTGATGACCATATGGCATTACCATGGAGGGTGTCAGGTTGATAAAGTTGTTGATCACAACTATAAAGTTATTGGTGTTTCTGCACTACGTATCATTGATAGTTCAACCCTTTTGAATTCCCCTGGAACAAATCCTCAAGCTACTACGATGATGCTCGGAAGGTATAGGTAGTTATAATTTTGGATACAAATGAAAACCACTAAATGTTTACGAACCATTTGTATTCACTTGTGAATATGCTATATTTATATAGTTATGTAAATAGTATATTCAAGAGTAAATACATAATTTTACAAGTAAATACACTAGTATATACACACACATATATTTACCAAGTTTGTTTTACAAATTTATAAGCTTAAGGTACAATCTCCATTATGCTTTGTGTGTGTTTTCAACTTTTAACCCAATACTTTTCATCTTTTACAATTTAACCAAAACACTTTTTTATTCTCTGGTCATGTGTACTTTTCGTCTTTTACAATTTTTTTGTTTTACGTTTCGCTCTAAATTTTGCGAGTTAAAACGCCTCAACGTGCGTGTATGGTTCTGTTTTAATGTCTACTTTTCCCGTTAGCCCGTCGCAACACGCGGAGCATTGACTTAGTTATTATTTATTATGTTTTACGTTTCGTATTAATTCTTTTCATCAACAGTCGCAACGGGCGTGTGTGGTTCAACGTTTCTACGTCTACTTTTCGTTCAATGTATTTTTTTTGTTTTACGAGCTTTTCCATTGTTGGTGGTCACTGACAATAGTGTGACGTTGATGCTATTTGGCATGCCTTTACGTCCCCGCTGCAACGCGGGGGACTTAATACTAGTTTTAATGATTTAACACATAATATATATATATATATATATATATATATATATAGGGGAAGGATCCACTAAAAAGTGGATTTTGCCTAAGTAGCCTAAGAAGGATTGTGATGATAACATGTGGCACTCCTAATAAGTAGGAATGAAGAGCATTTTGGTCCTTATAAATAAGAGTGAAAATAACATGTGGCACCTCTTTTGTTTTTTAAAAATACAACAAAAAAATCTAGTACAAAAAAATCTAGCACAAAAAACTAGTACAAAAAAATCTAGAACAAAAAATATAGCACAAAAAATGTAGTACAAAAAAATATAGCACAAAAAAATCTAGTAAAAAAATATAGCACGAAAAAATTTAAGCAAAAAAATGTAGTACAAAAAATCCAGCACAAAAAAATTGAGGAAAAAAAATTTAAGACAAAAAAATTCAGCACAAAAAATTTAGCACAAAAATATAGTACAAAAATTCAGCACAAAAAATGTTATACAACATAGACATACAACACATTTAAGTGGGTTTTTTTTTATCTCTGATTTGGTATTTTTATCTCTATTTTATCTCTGTTTTGATCGATGTGGGTTTGATGTTCGAATCTGGGTTTGAATCTTTGTGTTTTAATTTTGTTGAATCCGGTGGTGGGTGTTCGAATCTGGGGTTTTTTTTTGTTGAATCTGGGTTTGAATTTTGTTGATTTTGGGTTTTAATTTTTGTTGAATTCTGGTGGTGGGTGTTCGAATCTGGGTTTGAATCTTTGTGTTTTTGTTGCAGGTTTATCTGTTGAATATGGTTTTGAATCTTGGGGGGTTTGACTTTCTGGGTTTGATTCTGTTGAATCTGGGTTTGAATGTTGTTCATGTTGAATCGGCGGTGATGATGCAAAAAAAAAGGACGATGGCGCGACAAGGATGGTGGAGGGTAGGTTTTTGAACCCGCAACCCCACTTTTGCAGCCTCTGATGTTCGGAAAATCTGAGCCGAAACTTCTTTTTTTTTCCCATAATCCACTCGTTCTTTTTGATTTTTGTTTGTTGGGTTTTTTATATTTTTTTTGAGGCGTCGATGATGATAGCAAACTATCTGAGACACCTACCGAGTAACGATTTCCTGGGTGCGTTCGTTTTTGTGTAAAAAAGTTTTTGTAAAAGAAAAAAACTTAAACTGTAAACTTTTTAAAGTAAACCGTAAACTTTTTTACCTAAAACGTAAAACATAAAAAGTTTTACGTAATATGTAAAACGTAAAAAGTTTTACGCCAAACGTAAAACGTAAAACTTTTTACGTAAAGCGTAAAACGTAAAAAGTTTTACGTAAAACGTAAAAAGTTTTACGTAAAACGTAAAACGTAAAAAACAGACGCGTAAAACGTAGGAAAACGTTAACGTAAGAAACCGGCGCGTAAAACGTAAAAAACGTTAACGTAAAAACGGCGCGTTGAAAAAACTACGCGTGAAAAAGTCGGGCGTAAAACGGGTCGTAAAAAACGGGTCGTAAAACGGGTCGTAAAAAACGTGTCGTAAAACGGCGTGAAAAAACGGAGCGTAAAACGGGTCGTAAAAAACCCGCGTAAAAAACGGGCCTTAAGAAAAACGCACGCAAATTTTTTTTTATCAAAAAATCTGATTTCAATATGTTTGTTTAATAAAAAAAACTGATTTTAGGAAAAAAAAAAAAAAGAAACATTTAATGCAATAGGACAAAAGTGTATTAAAAAACAATAAAACTAATAAGACAAAAAAAACAAAATTACTTAAATACCTTTTTTGATTAAAATATTAATGACATAATAAGACAAAAACCTTTTAATATTAATATTAACTACTTTTAATCTCATCCATCCATCTAGTTGATCTAAGGGCCAAAAAGTGGTTCTCATGGTTTTTACAATTAGAGGTGATTTTCATTTTAGCGATCCCATATATATATATATATTGATCAATGAGAAAAAGTTGATATATATTTAAAAATATATCATCATGTAATTTAAAATATCAACTAACAATGATTTACTTTACTATATTCGCCATTTCAGGTACATGGGGATAAAAATGCTACGAGAAAGATCCACAATTCAAAAGATGTAGGATACATGCTTGGGAAAACACAGAAGTTTGCGTTTTATAAAAAATATTTATATAAATGAAATAAAGTTGGGTATATAATAAACCTGCTATAAACGCAGATTATTTTATGGTCCAACTAAATGTTTATGGGTTTTAAGGTATTGTATTGGTCTATATATAATGTATATGTCACTTGAATGAATGAATTAGCTTATTTCTTACATTTCTTTTTAGTTTTCACACGTTATCAGCACAAATGGCTCTTTGCTCTTGACATATTTTTTCATTCTTCGTTCAATTAACACCGAGCACAACCACAACCCCAAACTATTTTAATACCATTCCGGTAGCCTGGTGTTTTAATGTCATAATGACAAGCATTTTTTCCTTTGCATTTAAAAGAAAAACATTATTTGTTAAAAAAGGAGGGTTATCGGATCCAAAAAGCGAGGAATAGGCATTCAAGGGTAGTGCCCTTGCCCCAACCAACCAACATCCACCATGTCAAATTTGACTCAAAGTACCCATTAGCTAGTAAACACCGGCGACACCTGTCTATGCCATAAACTATTTTGTTTTTTTTTTATTTAAAAAAAGTCAAATGCCCCAACCAATTAAAACCCACCAACCAATCCCAAGATCAACAACCCCCTCAAACAACTCAACCCTTGCACGGGTTATCCTACTAGCTTAACCAACCTGCCTTGTCTACCCTTAGGGATGACGGCGGTGTTATAACACTAGTTCGAACCCGCCAACCACTACCCATGGAGTGCCTTAGCCTATCTAATCCAACTTTCATCTATTGGTTTATATTAAATCACAACTAAGAAAATGTTTAAAGACAATCCTAAGTTAAACGTATTTTTCTCCAACGATCTCATACTAATCATCATCATCATCATCATACTCAGTAAATCCCATCAATAGCAAAGCTAAGGTAGGGTCTGAGGAGGGTAGATGTAGACAGCCTTACCTCTACCATGTAGGAATAGAGAGACTGCTTCCAGTGAGACCTCCGGCTCGATTATCAACTAAATATTAAATCAGATAGTTTTTTGATCACCAACACATGTCTATCTCCATCTATGTTGTTTCTAGATTATCAAGTAAGCACGTTCTATATTTTTGTTTCTATTACGTTTGATAAAGAATTGACCAACATAAGTGTCACTAGCATGTAAAGTATAATATTATGTGATTTTTAACCATTAAAGCTCATATATAAACGGGTTAAAAAGTAATAAAGAAACATTAGATAAAATTTTATATTTTTAAACTAAGATAACAAAACCCATGTGGCTTATAAAGTTACAAGCTTCATGAATACGGTTCTAATAGTTTGGGTTCGTGGGTCTAGAGAGTCGGAACCGGAAGTCGCTCTCCCTACTCAATGTTTTAAAAACCGGTTTTTACACCGTACCAGATTGAGCTCAGAAACAGTTTAACCGGGTGTATCGGGCCGTTCAATCAGGTATACTGGACGGTTTAACCAGTTCTACCAGACGATTCAACCGATACTACTCATAATTGTGATCCCAAAATGAACAAATGGCTGTGATTGGGCCACTTGGGCTTAAGCCCAGCCCACAAAACTCCAAGCCCAACATCCTTAAATCTTCATCAACCTCCAAAAACAAAAACCTCTGAAGATTTAGTTTTTAATTTCTTTTAATATTCTCTCACAAATATTAAAAACACTATATAAACTGAAGCCCTTAAACCCTAGTTCCAATTTTTTTTTTCAAGATTTCTCAAACACCAACTGTTTTTCCTCTTTCACCGATCTCTGCCGCCTCAAGGGTTAGTTTTATTTCACTCAAATCATGCTTCTTTATGTTAAAGCTTAAACCTTTATTGATTATAGCTTCTGGGTATCGATTATCTTGATCAAGATCGACATGTTTGTTGCTTTTCTTGAATCTTTTTTGTCAAATTAACGAACTTTTGTGCCCCATTAGGTTTCTTGATCATCATTGTTCATGGGTTGTTTGCTGTTTGTAGATCTATTTAAATTTTTTTTTTTACATTCAAGATTCATGTTTTTTAATTTTAAAATTGGGTTTATGTGAAATAGTATTTTTTGCACAGATAGTTTTTTGAATGAAAGATGAGTTCTTGAGTTTTTTAGGGTTTTTGTTTTGTTAAAATTGAAAGTTGAATGCTGCATAAGTTGCATTGACTAGGGGGTGTTTGGCACTGTGTGTTGAAAGTGATTATATGGTTATTAGGGGTGAGCAAAGGGAAAACCCGACCCTACCCGACCATTACCCGAGAACCGATCAAACATAAAATACAGAACTGATTCACTACCCTAAATATAGGGTCGGTTCCGATCCATAGGTCCAAGTCGGGTTTCACCATGAAAAGAACCGAGAACCGACCCGACCCGATTTTATATGAAAAATTGGAACCGATCTAAATACCTAGATACTTGTGTTCGGGTCGGGTTGGGTATATTTTCGGTTCGGTTCTCGGTTATTTTCGGTCCGGACCTAAACTTGCTCACCCTAATGGTTATCTTGTTTTTCAAGTAATTTATGTTGTTTTGGGTATAGTGAAATTGATGTTGGTTGTATGGATATTTAGGGTTTAAAATGAAATAAGTAGCTTTGGAAGATCAGTTTAGGACTAGCTGCTACAGAACCGATTCGTTTTGAAAAGCGAGAAACGCATGGAGGTGCAAAATGGTGTCCCTTTCGTACGTATATATACATATATATGTATTTATATCTCATAGGTTTTAGCATCCCCTGCCCAAATATTAGCTATAAATAAGCCTGCTGTACAACATCTTACTGCATAAAAATGCCATGTAAAAATGTAAAATACTCGCTTTATATAGTTTGAGGCAACACCCCCTGCGCCTGAGGTCGCTTTCAGGGGCGGAAGTTAATGTTGCCCCGACCTCCACTGATTTTTCGCTCGTGGTGTTAGTTTTACTGAAAAAATATTACAGTGTAAAATATTGGGTGTTTAAGAGTCCGGTCCCCGCCGATTTGCATTTTGAGAGTCCGACCCACACGGAGTTTTCGTTCAAGCTCTGCCATGGCCGGCCCTGAGGGTGGGCGGGGAGGACCACTGGTCAGGGCCTGATATTCCGAGGGGCATGTTTTTTTATGAAAAAAACCCGATAAATATATGTAAAATAACTTTTTAATAGGGTACACTCATACAAACACCAACATAGGCCCCCTCACAAAACTATTCTCATGGTTTAGATTAGTTATTAACCCCTTTGGCATTAGGTTTAGACCTTTAGTGAGCCCCATACCCAATTTCGTTAAGGCCTACGGGCACATTTTTTCAAGCTCGAACAGGGTACACGAATTCTTAGGGCCGGCCCTGCTCCGCCACTGGTCGCCTTGTGTCTAAATGTCCCTCAGGTGCACTTTAAAAAAAACGACTAAATGGTTGTTTAGAGTGTAGGGTCGTCTAGACTAATGGAGCAAGAAAACATCAATCAAGGTCTATAATCTATATACATCTACACAATACTTTTATGTTTTAAGTAAAACATTTTTGTTTTAACTTTTTTAAAACATATTACATATTAAATAGTGATGCTTATTGCTTAATTGCTTATAACACATTCTTATATGATGTTTTTCATGTAAACCAAAAACCGATATTTAATATGTGCAATATATAATATATTTTAAAGAAAGTTAAACAAAAAAGTTTTACCATAAACATAAAAGATTTATGTAGATGTATATAGACTAATAGACCTTGATTGGTGTTTTCTTGCCCCGTTAGTCTTCTCTACGTACGTATAGACTAATAGACCTAGATTGATGCGTGTGGACGAGTAGGGGAATCATGTGAATAGAATGTTAATACATAGTGTTAATTATATCTTGGTTTCAAAAGGCAAGAAGCGCACCAAGGCAACAAGGTCTAAAATCGACGCGAACTAGGGCACAAATGGTTATTTAGGGTCGTGTAACACATAATACCATAAATAACAGTTTTGAAACCAATACTAAACTAAACACCATCTCTCGGAACGTTTATTTTACAGCTGATTTTCTGATTGATAGTTTTTTTTTAAAGAGTAAATTACAAAAATCGTCCTTTATGTATGTCACTTATTGCGAACTGTGTCCTTTATCTTCAATAATTATAGAAAACATTCTCGATGTTTGCAAACCCTTGCAATTTATGGACCCCACATGAGGGTATTTTGGTAATTTTACTCTCATGTGGGGTCCATTTGGTCAGATTTAACCACAAAAATACCATCATGTGGGGTCAATTTGGTCAGATTTAACCAAAAAAATGTAACTGAGTTAGGGCTAAAGGACATAACTTGCAAGGGTTTGCAAACATCGAGTACGTTTTCTGTAATTATTGAAGACAAAGGACACAGTTTGCAATAAGTGACATACATAAAGGACGATTTTTGTAATTTACTCTTTTTTAAATAATGCTAAAGTACCCCTAAATGTAAGTTTAATAGTACTTCAAGTGTTTATGTTAGTCGCCAAAAGAAAGCCATTCTAGTGAAAAACTTTATATTCAAAATATTATAATTTTTTTTTTTTGTAATTTTTAAGTTTTTATGTTATCATTTATGCATAACGTGTTGACGGATTTATACATTGCAGAAATTTCCGTATCAATGGCCAACCCGACAAACAACAGTGAACCCCCTAATGTGGATTCACAGACGAACAACAAGCGTCGGAGGAAGAAATCCATAGTTTGGGAACACTTCACAATCGAAACAATCGACGCTGGATGTACAAGAGCCCGTTGCATGCAATGCAAGAAATCATTTGCGTATATTTCGGGATCAAAGTTAGCCGGCACAAGTCACCTCAAAAGACATATTGCATTGGGAATCTGCCCCGTAAGTCGAAATCACGAGAAAAGCGGTCAAATCGTACCGTTCACTCCTCTTCCGATTAAAGTCTCTCAAGATGTTAACGCTGTACCACGAAAGCGCGTTAAAAGTAGCACCTCCGGATCAACAAGTTTTTCGTTTTATCAAGATTGTCGAAGACAGGATATCGCAAAGATGGTTATTATGCACGAATACCCGCTTACGATAACGGAATGTCCCGCTTTTTTAAACTGTGTAAAATCGCTTCAACCCGAATTTCCCATTTTGTCTGTTGAAGCCGTTGAACGGGATTGCGTGGGATTATACAGACGGGAACGACAGACGCTTTTGAATCTTGTTAGTAGTATACGGGGTCAGGTTAATCTTTCTCTCGATATGTGGGCCACCGATCAAAGCGTAGGGTACGTAATCATAACAGGTCAGTTTATCGACGATGATTGGAAACTGCATCGAATGGTTCTTTCGGTTATTTTGTTACCGTTTCCCGATTCGGAAACTGCGTTTAATCATGCTCTTCTTTCGTGTGTTGCCGATTGGAACTTGGAGACGAAGTTGCTCGCGGTAACGCTTGACGAAACTTTCGCAAACAAAGCCGTAAGAAAGAATGTACGGCATTTGCTTTCCGTTAAAAACCCGTTAATTCTTAACGGTAAGTTCTTGATCGGAAGTTGTTACGCACGGGTTTTATGCCATCTTGCACAAGATGCTTTAGGGGTGATATCGGAAACGGTTAAAAAAGTTCGTGATAGTGTAAAGTATGTGGTTACGGTTAAATCTTGTCTCGACAGATTTAACGATCTTCGAATACAACTTCAGGTACCGAGTGCGAAAAGTCTCGTACTTGACGACCAAAGTCAATGGAACACGACGTATCATATGCTAGTAGCTGCGTGTGAATTAAAAGAAGTATTTTCTTGTTTGGATACTTTTGACTCAAATTACCGAATTAGTATCACATTGGACGAATGGAAACACGTCGAAATTCTTTGTACGTTCTTGAAACTTTTGCTCGATGCAGCGGATATTTTAACGGGCCCCACGTATCCAACCGCAAATGCGTTTTTTCATGAAGCGTGGAAGATACAGCTCGAGCTTAGAAATGCATCGGTTAGTGACGATGCGTTTATCAGACAGTTGACCAGGTCAATGTACGAAAGGTTTAACAAGTACTGGAAAGATTGCTTTTTAGTGTTTTCGATTGCGGTTGTGATGGACCCGCGTTTTAAAATGAAGCTTGTGGAGTTTAGTTTTACGAGAATTTACGGTGAGGATGCGGATCACTGGATTATAGACGTGAGTAACGGTGTTCATGAACTGTTTCTTGATTACGTTGTACAGATGCTTCCGCCACCGACGTTTGTCGTTAACGGAAATGACGGTTTTCTAAAGCCGGAAATCCGTCAAGAAGAAGAAGACGAAGAGACGATTCTTCATTGCGAAATTGTGAAAACCGAGGCGGATGAAAACGAATTATTTCTGTCAACAAGCGACGAGCTTTCGGATTTCGATGTATACATCTCAGGAATTTCGAATCACCAGAATACAAAACTAGAACTCGACCAATACTTAGAAGAATCGGTGTTACCGCGTATGCAAGAGTTCGACGTCTTGGGGTGGTGGAAATCAAACCGAAAAAAGTATCCAACTTTATCGAAAATGGCGTCCGACATATTATCCATTCCCGTTTCTACAAAGTTTCAAGATTCGGTTTTCGATATGAAGTGTAAGAAGATAGATAGATATCGATGTTCGTTAAAACCATCGACCTTTGAAGCACTTGTATGTGCAAAAGACTGGCTGCAAAACGGGATATCAGATCATTCATCGGATCTTTCACCCTCGATTTCTCCAAAATCGGTAGTGAAAACTCATTTATAGTCGTTTTAGACGTACAATCACAAGGGTGTTTTGCAGGTACTTGTTAAAACTCGGAGTAACAGACGGATTCTAATTCTTTTTTTTAACTTGTTTTGTCGAAGAGAAGTAGGCAATAATCGTTTCCCTTGTGAGGATTTTGTTAAACAGTATTAGACTTGAATTTGTGGTATAATCATGTAAATCATTTGGGTTCTATTTGCCTTGTTCTACCATTTTTATATTTGTGTGTGTGCTGCAGTGTGCACGGTTTTAAACGTTGAATGCGTCGGTTGGTAGTTATTGTGATTGTTTGGTCATGAAGAAAGTGGATCTGTAGAACGAACGTAAGTTGGCGATCAAGTTGATTCTTGTTCGACTGTAATGGTGCGACTATGATATATGTGCTCGTATGCAATGTGATTGTTTCACGACGCCTACATTGCTAGCCGTGCAAACGAATTTGTGTAAGAAAATTTAGAACAGTGCAAGCAGATTTTTGCAAGTGAATGCAAAACATGCATATTTTTGCAAATAACCATTTAAATATAATGATCATGTTATAGAAACTTAAGCGAATGCAATGACGAAAACGATTATAATTACTAGTATTAGATTTTCCAGGTCATGAATGGTCTTAGTTAAATAGGGTGTTTCTATAAGTGTTATTGGATTTTAATAATCCTAATTTTCACCCGTTGGCCGGCCGTAAAACTAACTTAAAAAAATCTTTATAAGAATCCCAAGTTATAAGAATTGGCGCCCATCGATCCTATTCTAACTGGGACCCTGATGGTTTTTTGCTGACGTGGCAACTTATGTGGCACAAACCTAGTTATTGAATTTCTAACTTTCACCACAACAACCACCACCACCACCATTACCCGTCACCACTATCAACAACAACCACCATCAACACCATCCGTTAAAATGATCCAAGTGTTATAGTCTGTTGATGTTAATCGAGGAACCTGAAACGAAGCACTAATACGTTCTCGAACCGAAACAAGTGTTGTATTGACACTTGACAGACAGGATATTTGTGTCTGCCATCTCTCAACTGTTTTTACTTCAATTGCCTTCAACTATATAGCTATATAGGTTTCTTCTTTTCTTATTGGGCTGCCTTGATCCAACTTGGGCCTCCTTTCAATTTCCAAGTCAAAGTGGTAGCAGACTAGCAGGTCCACTTCAAGCTAAATAACACAAAACAAACTGGCACCAACTTACAATATTAAGTTATTAACTAATACACTGTTTAACATCACACTAAAAACCTTCTTGCATCTTATTTTCTTTCCAAATATTTCATCATAAAAAATTGTTCTTTTTTATCTCTTCAGTATGATTGCAGCCTTCCTTTTAACTCTTTATCGATCCGCTTAGGTTTTGATCACTTTGTTCAATGTTCTTCTTTCTGTCGATCCATTTAGGCTTTAACTTCCCTGCTCGATCTACTTAGGTTCGGAGTCTTCCTTTTCTCTGTTGATCCACAAAGGTTTTGACAACTTTGATTCTTCCTTGGACCGTTACACGCTCTTATACCAATTGTTGGAATGAATTGGATCAAAAACACAGCAACACAACTTTGTGAGAACTCCTTACTCTTTAATCCAACTCCAACTTATAATAAAGGATTCCAAATAATGTCATGTGGCAATATCTCCTTTCAAAATTTTATAAGTTCTAAATTATTATAAATCTTTCTATAGATAGTGATAGTAAACCTATAAAATATATATTTAGATATCTATCGTCAAACCAAACGAATAATTTTAGTTTATAACTATTTTGTTAAATACTTTTCTATTTCAGTTCGAATATAATAAAAGAAAATTTAAATCTATATTTTTTTATCATTTTCCCTACTCTATCAACAATCCAAATCAATACTATATATTTTACAGGGGCGGACCTACCCACACTCGTGGGTGAGCGGCCGCACCCCTTGAAAAAAAGTGTTAATTTTCTGGTAATAATCATATTTTTAATTTATAAAAAAAGTTGTAATAAACACCGATTTTTATAAAAATATAACCTAAAGACTGCTTTTTATACAAATACAACATCATTTATAAGTTTGTAATCCACTCATTAAACAATTTAGCCTAACCCATGCCACAAAATTTGAACTATAATAAAATAACCCAACCCAAACCGCCCCTTTCTATTTTGTTTCTCCCACTCTCTCTCGTGACCTCGTCTGCCTCGGTGTTACTGTGTAAACAAGCGTTTAGACCTGGCGAGAGAATGTGAACATGCGTTTAGCCCCTGGATATTACTTGTGAACCAGCGTTTAGCCTATGTTAGTTCATTGTAAACAGCCGTTTAGTGCATACACCTGTATAACCTCACATTCTTATGGTGGTTGATTAGTATTCCAGCTAGGATATTTCAATATAGATTGTAATACAGCTTAAATCAAATAATCCTCTAAATGAGGAGTGTTTTTTTTTTTTTTTTTTTTTTTTTTTTTTTTTTTTTTTTTTTTTTTTTTTTTGGAGTTAAATGTCATTTTAGTCTATGTGGTTTGGGTCATTTTGCTAGTTTGGTTCAAAGGTTTGAAACGTTGTCATTTTAGTCCAAATAGTTCCAAACGTTGCCATTTTAGTCCACTGGGTTAACTTCATTCATTTTCTCTGTTAACTAGAAGGGCAATTCAGTCATTTTTTATGTAATTCTGCCAACTAGAAGGGCAATTCGACCATATAAAATGACCAAATTGCCCTTCTCGTTAATAGAAAAATGGAATGAAGTAAACTAGTGGACTAAAATGGCAACGTTTCAAACTATTTGGACTATAATGACAACATTACAAACCTTTTGACTAAACTGGCAAAATGACCCAAACCACAGGGACGAAAATGGCATTTAACTCTTTTTTTTTGTGTGTGTGAAGGCGCATACACCTTCAACACGAGCCCGAAGTTCATTCGATCATCCAAAAAAAACATGTTTAGAAAAAAAAAATACAAAAAACAAAACTAAATCAACAATGAAAGCACCTATCAGCCATATCAAGAATAAAACATTTCAACTCTATTCACTTGTTAGTCTACACTTCATGATGAGAAAACATAATAAACATAACCTGTGTTTCAATCTTCATTTAACTTCAGTTGGTACCCGAATCAACAAGAACAGGAAGGCGGCAATGCAGACTAATCGATTTATCAGTTTGGCGCGTACCCGGAATGAAAAACTGAAACACCACAGTCAAGCAAGAACCCTGTTGAGCAATCCCATAAAAAGCACAATCCGGTTTTGCTAAATGACACTGAATCGACTTAAAGAAATGCTTCACGCTAACTTGCACACTCATCGCATCCCCTTTATCAATCGCCCTTCGCGTTCGAGTCTGCGCAGTCAAATTCTCGTCACCAGGCGGGACCCGCGCCTGCTCCCCTATCACCTTCAGTTTCCTAAACTCGGCCCCAAGCGTGATCAAACTAGTCGAGATTTGTAAATGCAAGTCACCGTATTTGGTTATCGAAACGTTTAAAACATCACCAACGTGTTTCATACGGTCCACAAACGACTGTAACTGGTTCATGTCCGGAACTTGGACTAGCGTTTGCGGTAAGTCTTGAGCCATGTCTAATGCTGACTGGAGTTCAAGAACGTCTGTCCTCGACAGCGGTTTCGAGATCGGGACGTCTTGAATAACAGCAGACTTATACCCTTTGGTTTCGAAAGTTAGAAACGGCATCGGTTGGTTTGAATGAGGCGGGGTTTTCTTCACCAGCTTGATCTGGAGGCGGTTGGCGGTGGCATCACCGCCAATGGAGCCGCCGAACTCAGTGTAGATCGTGAGAACGCTGTGCAGGGCTCGTTGGAGAAGTGAGAGGTCGATTGTGAAGGCGATACGGTCATCGTTTTGGCTGGAGATTCGGTAATCTTCAAAGAGGGCTTCTTTTTGGAACTGAGCGATGGATTGGATTCCGTCACCGTTGAGAAGATTGTGGAGGAAGATCGCGTGGTCTCGGGTTAGGTACAGGTGGCAGGTTTTCCCCATTTTGTCTAGGGCTGGAAGAAATCGTTTCTCTAAGAGGTTAACACCATGGTCAGTAAGAAAGGCTTTAAACTTCATCTTTCACAGTGAGATTAACAACGCGTTCAAGTGTCCAACTTCTTCAATCTGTGAATATTAGCAAGAGCTAATGAGCTAGCAGTCCATGAAATTAATAACGTTAGGGCTGTAAACAAACCGAACGAACACGAACAGAGCCTTGTTCATCTTCGTTCGTTAAGGAATGACCGAATGAACATGTTCATGAACTGTTCACGAACACTTACCGAACGAGATTTCTTTGATTTCTTGTTCGTGTTTGTTCATTAAGGAAATGAGCGTGTTCCTGAACTGTTCACGAACACTTACCGAATGCAAACAAACACAAACGAACACAAGAACACAAACAAATGTTCATCAACATACATGAACACAAACGAACATTCATGCACACAAACAAATACAGACGAACATATACTCGTTTTAGAATAAAATCTGCATTTCTTATTACAAAGATTACGAAAAATCCCCCAAAATTAAATAAGTACTTAATATAATTACCCGAAACATAGTTGACATAATTGTCATAAACATAACTAACACAAAAATTTAGAAGTTTTCCAAGCTTTGTCATAAAGTGAAATTTAAATTAGCAAATGAAGGATGTTGGCGGAGGCATATAGTATAACCAGCTTTTCATAATTGTTAAAAAACTAAAACCAAAAAACTCAAAATATAACATATAAAAACCTTTCTGTGAACGAACACAAATGAACATAAACGAACACAAATGAATGGACACATTACCGAACGTTCACGAACATAAACGAACCAATGCATCCTTTGTTCATGTTCGTTTAGCTTACGAACGTAATATCTTGTTCTTGTTCGTTCATTTAATAAACAAACGCACGCAAACGAACTTCCCGCCGAACTGTTCGTTGAACGTTCGGTTCGCTTACATGCCTAAATAAGGTGTTTGTGTTCTTTAATCCGTATATTATCAAGAACTAATGAGCTAACAGTCTAACTGTCTAACAACCAAATTCCTGTAAAAACATCAAATATATACACGTATCAATATATCATAAAACCCTAACCCTAATGTAACCCTAAAATCGTCATAAACTAAACACGAACAAAAAACTATAACATCTGGTTTCATATCATCGATTTACTAAACAATAAGCATGATAATAAGTACCGATTCATCACAGATCGTAATTAAAGTTCAAAAATCCAGAATAATCACAATGAATTAGCGAAAATGTAAATTTGAGAGAGAATTATACTTACGGTATGATAAGAGTAGCGATTCGTCACAAATTATGATTAAATATCGGAAGAATAAGCATAAATAATCAACAAATATGCAGATTTAAGAGAGAGTACCTTGAATTTGATGATCGAATAATTTGGGCCAATTGGAGGGAAAAATAAAGGGGTAGAAGTTTTCCAGCATGACAATTTACACCCCCAATGTTTAAGTTGTTTTCGTTCTAGACCTCGGATTTGCTTTACCTACAGGGGTGTGCACGGTTTGATTCGATTTTTAGGTAAAACCGAAACTGTAACCGAAAGTTCGATTTTTGGTTTTTGAAAACCGTTAATTTTTGGTTTTAGCAACGGTTCGGTTCGATTTTTCGGCTTTAGAAACAAATTACGTAATATTCAAAAATAAAAAAGTATGATTCAAAGTTTAAAAATATTTCTTAAATATTTACATTTAAGTTAATATATTTAATCTTTTTAAATTTTAATTAATATTGTCACATAAAACTAACCTTCTAATCTATTTCAATTTTTATTCAAAGTTTTTATTAAGACGTTTTCTTTTATAATCTTTTGAGAATCATTTATTTTTTATGTTAAATTTTGTTCTTTGAAAATCATTTAATTTTTATAGTTAATTATGTTATTTCTTGTAAACAATGGATAAATCATGTTTCAATGATAAATAAACATGTTAATGTTCTTATTATAAATATTTAAGAATCAAGAACAAAATTAATAATTCTTAGTAGTAGCATTGGTTAAATACTTAAACTTAAACATAAAAATATATGGATTTAGCCTACTATTATAACTTATCAGTCCGGTTCAGTTATTTTCAGTTATTGAAAATGGTTATCCGAAAACCGAACCGAAATTTTCAGTTATTAAAAATCCAAAAAGCGAACAATCAGTTTTTGTTTCTTGTTTCGGTTTGGTTATTGAAAACGGTCAGGCGTGACGTGTGTTCTACTTTGTTTACGTTAGTGACATTAACGTGGTTAGAAATAGATAAAAAAAAGTATAATGTCTCGTACGTTGTGGTGTAAAGTTGTAAAACAAAATATATAAACTCACTACATACCGACAGCGAACACAAAACCGGCATATGTATAAACATCAAAAGCAATACCAGGAAACAAATTATATATCAAACATATATGCACAGGAAAGGGCAATAACAGAATACAAATCATTCATGTTTTATCTTCAATATTATGAACTCTACTTAAGCTTTCTTCAAACGCCTGCAAAGCAACCTTATAATGATCCAACGAGATCACGCCTTCCTCCACAACTTGCAACGCGCTTCTATACAACTGATTAAACCACTCCACCGTATCTGTACCGTCATTACTGTTAATCCCGTCATGATCCGAAACATATAATCGCTTATAATCCTTCTTCCATCTCGATAAAATGTACTTGGAAGGAATCTCTTCGACCCCGTTAAAATTTAGCACGCATAACGCATGCCTGCATAAATAACCGTTGAAATTAAAGCAACTGCAAATGCAACGTACGTCAGCTGCCCCTCGATTATACAAAACTTCGAAATCCTTAATCTCCCTCCGGTTTTCACCTGCTAAAACACGTTCTTTCACCAAAAAGATCGTAATCGCCCCGTCAACGTGTAACTGCGTGGTACTAAAACACGAATACATCTCTTCAACTTCGAGTTGAAATTTCTTGAAGATTTCGTGGGTGTAAACTTTCGACAGTTGTAACTCGAAGAAACATCTTGTTTTTAATGTAGGAGATGAGTTTCTTGATTCCACGTCGGCGTTTGCTTCTTCTTTGTGTTTTTTCTGTAACGCGAGTTCGTATTTGTCGAGAAATTCTTTTAACGGAGTTTGTTTGTGGATGTATTTATAAAACACGGGTTGCGGCGTGTCACCGGGAGCCATTCCGGCAAAAGACGCGTCTTTTAAATACACCGGGGCCCACCAGGCCCGATCATCGTATAAAGCCCGAAGCCACTCGTGCTCACCGAGCCCAAACCGTTGGATCATGAAAGCCCACGCGTTTTCAAAGTCGAACGGTTTTAACGTCTCGTAAGCCGCTTTAACCATAACCTTTCTGATCGCGTCGTAGTTTTTTAACCCTCCTAATTTCTCGGGAACTTTTTTCATTATGTTAGATAAACTAAACCGATGGTGAGATTTCGGAAAAACCTCCGAAACCACCCTCTGCAAGATCTTGCACCTGTCGGTAATTATCGTTTGCGGGACACGCCCCGATGTGCTAACTAACCATGATCTCAAAACCCATAAATACGACTCGGATGTTTCACCTGAAAGCAAACCGCAACCCAATAATACGGATTGATAATGATGATTCATCCCTGTAAACGTGACGAGCGGAATCTCGTACTTGTTCGACAAATACGACGTGTCGAAATAAATCACATCGCTAAAGTAACCAACCGCAGCCCGACACCTGGCGTCTAACCAAATCATATTTCTTAAACGCCCCTCATCGTTAAGATCCATCAAGTAAAAGAAATTAGGGTTCGTCAATTGCATACGAAAGAGGTAATTATATATAGCTTGCGCGTCACCTTTCTTTAAATTCAACTGATCAGGATGATCATGAACAGACGAAGAAGAACCGATTTCCCGACCGTGTGAATGTGAATTACCGTTATTACCCCTTGAATCGATCACGAGTGCTTTATATAATTTTATCGTTCGCCCTTCTGCGTCAGAATCCGACTGTACCATCTTCTTGATGGATTTATGAACCTTTACACCGAGTAAATGGTTATGGTCTAGCGTAACTTCGAGAATTCTCCATCTTCTTGAATCCACTAAACGCATTCGCACCATTGCAGGACAACCTGTTCGTGTTTCTTTTCGTAGACGGTTCACGTCTTTTATTCGCTTAAAACCCTGGCTGCTACAGCATAAAACCGCACCGTATTTCTCTCTGCTGTTTCTTTTAAACCATGAATTTTTCACACGTACTCGAAAACCAGACTCCCGAGCGTAACAATTATAATAATTATATGCATCGTCATACGACTCGAACTCCATTCCTACAGCAGGGGCTACAAAATCCTTCTTTCCTTCGGGAAATCCGTTTTCACTGTCGTGTTCTACTTTCTCCTGTAGATTAGTCTCACCGTCTTCGTCATTTGTCAAATGCTTACGGTTGGGAGATACTTCTTCCATCTAAAAGCAGATCATACAAAACCTTAATGGCTTAATCTACATAAACATTGACATTTTTTCGTGAAAGCCTATGTAGTCAAAGCGCAAAAAAGTGAAGGCTTTTTAAGCGAGACGCATAGTATAGAAATACCTATTAGGTAGGGGTGCTAAACGGGTCGAGTTCGCAGGTTGGCAGGTTCAACCCGACCCGAACCCGAAATTTTTTTATGAACCCAAACACAGCGTTCAACCCGAATTTTCAATTTTTTTATTTTTTTTCGCAAATTAATATATTATAGTTAAAAGTTTACTTAAAAAACAAAAATGTATATAATAAAATTGCTTTTTAATTATAAAACTTTATGTCAATCTCTCTTTTTAAGTTATAATTATGCATAAAATACACACCCAAATCAATGTATGACATAATAAATATTGTAAAAAACAAAATATAATACAAATGGGTTAAACGGGTCAACCCCGGCCCGTTTATCTAAACGGGTTTGCAGGTTCAACCTGAAACTGACCCAAACCCGTTTAGACTAAACCTAAACCCGCGAATTTCGTGTCGTGTTTTCGGGGTGTGTCAGAAATTCACACCCCTAATTTTAGGCTTGTTTGGGGGTTACGATTTTTGGTGGCAATTCAGCCGGAAAACGCGCGTGATCGCCTGAAACAGCAGAGTGCACCTAGTGTGCTTTTGACAACATAGGTTCAAAACTTCAAACAAAGCATAATCCCACATATATCTTGAAAAAAGACTATCAATTTGTCATAACAAAACCCAATTCACTGCATTATTCAATAAACAAGGTTCACAAAACTTAGAAAAACTAACAACAAAACTAAAAAAATCAAATCTTTAACTCACCAATATACAAAAGATTAAAACTTTGACAGTTTCTAGAAGAATAGCAGCAATATATCATCTAATCACCTACAAAACGAGATTCAAATGTATTAATGAAGCAGATAATTGAATGTTTAAACAGTTGTTGAAGGTGAATTACCAGATGCCGTAAGAGAATCTTCGCTTCGGTAACAGATCATCGTTAGTGGTTACAGAACGCATGTCGTGAGATCAATCAATGGTTATGTTATTGAGTGTGGTTTGATCATAAGTTTTGGAATTGGGGGTTTTTGTTGACAAATTGGAGCCCTAGCCATTCTAGACTTATGTAATATGCATCGTGTATATTTATACCTCATTGGTTCAAATGTAAAGTAACTTGGATTTGTGGAGACCGAATTGTTGAATTGTTTCTGAATAAAAGTTACGTTAAAACGTAGATAAATTGAAGATATACATAAAAATAAGCAGAGAAACGTATTATATATGGCCCGACTTGCTTGTAAAAGAAATTTACGTTGACCACCAACCAAAACTTATACCGACGCGTACATAAAAATAAGTAAAAAAAATTATGTTTTTAAGTTAAAAATGGTACCATGCGTTACGGTGGGGTCGAAACGTAAAGTAAGTCGAATTTGTAAAACAAAATTTATGCTAAAACGTATATAAACTTAAAACGTACAAAAAAGCAAAAAAAAAAAAAAAAAAAAAGAACATATTATATCTGAGCCTACCCATTTTTAAAGAAAGACAATCAACTTGAATTTATACAACACGTACCTAAATATAAGCATGTAAAAAATGATTATAATTTTTTTGGAAAGTTGAAGAGTTGTAACTGCCAAGCTTTTAATGTTTTCTTAAAAAGGGTTGTAAGGCCATGGGGTATACTTTCACACCCTTTTACTACACGTAGGCACCACATAACCTACTTGACCCTTTTTCACTTCACCGCACACCAAGGAAATTGTTTAACCCCATTAACGCCCCTTAAAATTAATTAAAATACATACATATATATATATATATATATATATATATATATATATGACAAAGATCCGTTAGGAACCACCCTTTATTGCGAGAACCGCGAGAACCAGTGTGAACACATGGCAAAGTTGTAATTATGTGGTATTTATTAAAAAACACGCGCCCCTCTTCTCACCACTATGTTCAGGATCTACAGCTTTTAATATTAGGGTTTTATTCATCAGCTTCAGCCTTTAATATTGGGGTTTCATTCATCAGATCAGATTGTTGTATACATTGACGACGACGGCCGACGACCGACAGCATTCACGTAACTCACCGGAGTTCACGGCGGCGACATCTGGGCACGGTGTTCCGGCGGCATTCACAACGAACAACCCACCATTTACACCCTCTACATGGCATCATCTGATTCATCACGTGTCGATCCTCACACATCTGATGTTCCTCCTCATACATTCTCTGATAATCCACCTCATACATCTGATGCTGAAATTGTTGGTCCATCTGCTGATAATAGAGTTGATAGTCACAAGATACCTACAAATACAGAACATCAAGAGTTGAAAATCATTTGATTTGTGACTAAAGGGATTATGTTGACTGTAAATGAGGTAAATACTTTGTAAATCGTTATATTTACTGTAAATGATATTGTATTAAATTATATGCACATGTGCATTATGTTTACTGTAAATTATATGCACATGTGCATTATGTTAAAAATTATACTATATCGTTGGTGTATGTATTCTGAACAAGTGCCTTATGGATAACTATCCAATTATGTACAAAATGGCAGCACAAAGAGTCTTGGGTGGCGGACAACTACAAAAAAAAAAAAAAAAAAAAAAAATAGGGGAGGTCACTGTGTGAGATTGGCAATGGAAGAACAAGCCGACAACCAGGGAGGCATCGCTGGAGTAAATGCAGCTTTTGGCGCTGGTGAAAGACACCCGAATGAAGACGGGTCAATATGGGTTGGGTTGGCACTCGGAAAAATAAGTCGACTTTCAATGTTAAACCCGTTAGATAGGATTTGTGTGTCACAAGCGGGGACCCGTCGAGTGGCTTTGTAATGACCTGGAACGGTTGGGCTACACCTAAAGCCAATATGTTAGCATGGAAAGGCGTCGAAGGCAGGTTACTGACATAGACAGAGCTATAAAAAGGGGAATTCATATCAGCGACTCATTGTGCCCAGGTTGCGGATACGAGCAAGAAACTGTTGGACACATCCTCATTCCGTGTTTGATGTCGAAAACGCTATGGTGGATGGTCAGAGCATGGCTGGGAGTAAAAGATTTACATTCTTACTCAACAGTGGCGAATATTCTCTCTTTTTTCGTGGAAGCTGGATATTTCTAAGAAGAAGAAAAAGACAGTCAACTGTATATTGATGGTTACATTATGGATCATATGGTCGAGCAGAAATGAGAAGGTTTTCAAAGTCGTGCGGTGTTCAAATACTAGAAGACTGGAATAAGTCAATGAGTGTACTCTGTTGTGGATGAAAGTCATAGCCAAAATAGAGAATTTAGTGATTGAAGAGTGGTACACTAGTGGTGTGAATGTAATAGAAAAAATAGGAGTTTATATGTTTACTGTATGTGTACTTCTCTAGTTCATGTCTAAAGTTATGGTTTGAATATGTGGCATCTTGTTATGTTAAAAAATGTCGTTATATATAAATTGATAATGCTCGTGTGCATTATGTTGACAATTACATTATGCACAAGTGCATTATATTAATAATTACATTATGTATGCATTTAAAAAATACAGGACGATAAGGGTGATGCAGACGATATAAGATTTCAAAAACCGTTCTAGAGACATACGAGAGACGTACGTACATACGTACATACGAGAGACGTACGTCTATTTATCGGTGAACGTGATTCATACATTATACTGCATACAATGAAACCCCAATTTGCCAACCTCAAAGACTTTTATTTTGATTACGTTATAGTTGATAACGAGCTACAATCGTTCTTAGATGTTCAACAAGACGTAGTAAATCGACCAACCCAAATTTATGATTCTCGAATTAACTATTTATGACGATAAACCAATTCCAATCAGTATTTATAAAAATTCTGTTTTTTTTAGTTGTCATGATGTGGATTATCAAATTTACATTTTGATTATGTTTTTTAGTTGTTTTCATGTGCATTACCAAACTTAATGTATTGACAGAAAGATGCACATGTGCATACATGTTTTTCTGTTTAACTTAACATGGTTATTTGATACGGAAAAAAAGATGCACACGCGCAATATACGTGTTCTAATAATGCTCTTACCCATACATATTTTTTAACAACATACCAGCACGCTTTGATACGTATATATATCGCTTTAATATACATAATACATCCTTTGACATACATAATACATCGACATATGATTACTAATTTTGCATAATGCACACATGCATCCATACATAATTTATCCTATACAACTACTGTCAACCAAATACACACACACACATCAGTTAGCCACTTACTACTGCCCAAACAAAAAAAAAAACACAAAAAAGAAAAAAAACAAACACTACGTGTTTCATGTCCTCGAGTCACCCACATATAACATCCATAACATCATATCGTCTATTCATTTTTCCGGTTGTTGAGCACACCCTAGCATTCCTATTGCTTCAACGCCTCTTCGTCTAACATCTGCTTAACTCTTTCATCTTTGCTTAACTCTTTCATCTGTTAATCCATGTATTTTTTTTCCATCGATGATCTACAATGAGCATGTGTATCAACATTAATTTATGATCAACATATAAGATATACACACGTGCATCATTATATACATGTGCATAAACATTAAATACCTTAATAACATATGTTGACAAACTATGCACATGTGCATATTAACATATTCTGTCAATCTATGCACATGTGCATAACTATATACCGCACAATTATACCTTATTAACATATTCCAAGATTCCTATTGCTTCAACGCCTCTTCGTCTAACATCTGCTTAACTCTTTCATCTTTGCTTAACTCTTTCATCTGTTAATCCATGTATTTTTTTTCCATCGATGATCTACAATGAGCATGTGTATCAACATTAATTTATGATCAACATATAAGATATACACACGTGCATCATTATATACATGTGCATAAACATTAAATACCTTAATAACATATGTTGACAAACTATGCACATGTGCATATTAACATATTCTGTCAATATATGCACATGTGCATAACTATATACCGCACAATTATACCTTATTAACATATTCCAAGATGAAATACACATTCGCATAACTGTATATCACACCAAAAAACACCTAGATAAAACTAAATACCGATTACAGATCTTTGATGCATAGGTGAGACTCCTATTCAAAGTCATATGCATCAACATTATCTACCTTGTTAAACTATTATTTCGAACTATGCACACGTGCATATTAACCTATTATAACAATTTATGCACATGTGCATAACTATATAGATCACAAATTTAGTTTATTATCCTTTTATGTGTAATCATATTCTATCAAGCTATGCAAATGTGCATAACTATATGTCACACAATTATACCTAATCAACATGTTCTGTGTAAGCCTGTTTTGTTAGAAAAATATGCACATGTGCATATCTATATAGACCACAACATTACCTTATTATCCCCTGTTCCGTGTAAGCATATTATGTCAAATTGTGCACATGTGCATAACTATAGCTATGCACATGTGCATAACTATAGCTATGCACATGTGCATTAACATGACATAACTTATCAACAGTTATAATTTAGTAAAAAACCCTAACACTTACCAAATCAAATTTCATGTTGCCCATCATATCTATCATTATAATCATGTTATTAACTTTATTTGCTCAAATTCACTATGACACACTCATTGAATCATCTATTTTATAATCATGTTGCCCTAATTACGAACGGATTAAAAATCCACAATGCTTAGAATCACGTTGCCCTAATTACGAATGGATGAAGAATGTACGGTCGATGATTATGTTCCTAATATATATTATGCGACTGACTTTGGACAAAATTTGGGAACTAACCTCGATTATATGACCATCTGCAGGTAAAATCTCAAATCTGATATAAAATCTCGATCGAGATGCTTCGATGCCTCGATATGGTGAACTGATGATGGTGAAGTGATGATTTATTCGAGACGATGATGTAATCGACGAACTGTTGAGTATTGTTGAGAGATTCAGGGACGAACTGTTGGTATTGTTGAGAGATTCAGGTTGAATGTTTAGAAATTTTGAGAGATCTGGATCTAATCATAGGTTGGAGAGAATGGACATGAAAGTTTTTATTAAATGTAGTTTAATTACTGATTGAAGTCCGATGGTAAAAGGAATCAGGTAGCGAGTTTTTTTAAAACTTGTTTGTTATTTACAAAATTGCCCCCTGTTCACATTGGTTCTCGCGGTTCTCGCAATAAAGGTGGTTCTCGCATGAACCCTACCCTATATATATATATATATATATATATATATATATATATAGGGAGGAGCTCATGCGAGAACCACCCTTATTGTGAGAACCTTGAGAACCAATGTGAACACAACCTAAAATAGCTAAAAAACCTAAAAAAACCTAACCCCCAACCCCCCCCCCCCCCAAAACCTAACCCCCCCCCAAGCTAAAAAAACCTAAAAAAAACCTAAAAAAACCTAAAAAAACCTAAAAAAAACCTAACCCCCACCCCCCCCCCCCCAAAAAACCTAAACCCCCCCCCCAAAAAAAAAAAACCTAACCCCCCCCCCCCCCCCCAAAAAAACCTAACCCCCCCCCCCCAAGCTAAAAAAAACCTAAAAAAACCTAAAAAAAACTAAAAAAAAACCTAACCCCCACCCCCCCCCCCAAAAACCTAAACCCCCTCCCCCACCCCCCAAAAACCTAACCTCCCCCCCCCCACCCAAGCTAAAATGCTAAAAACTAAACCCCCAAAAAACCTAAAAAAATCTAAAAAAAATCTAAAAAAATCTAAAAAAATCAAAAAAAAATCTAAAAAATTTTTTTTGATTTTTTAATATTTTTTAGGTTAAAATCGCTACTTTTCGAAGCAAAAAAAAAAAAAATTTTTTTTTTTTTTGCTTCGAAAAGTAGCGATTTTAACCTAAAAAATATTAAAAAAATCAAAAAAAAAATTTTTATGTGATTTTTAGCTATTTTTAGGCATTTTTGGTGTGTTCACATTGGTTCTCGCGGTTCTCACAATAAGAGGTGGTTCTCGCATGATCTTCTCCCTATATATATATATATATATATATCATGTTGTTGTGTGTGTGCAAATTTTGCAAAGCTTGATTCTCTCCCTCTCAACTAGTTAACTTCTTAACATGTGAAGCTTTTAATGCCTCTTAACACCCTTCAGGAGCGGTTTAACATGTGTTAACGGATGCCAACTAGGATTAACACCTATGGGTGTTAGAGTATACCAGGTGGCCTAAGTGTCATTAAAAACATATTTTTTTACTTATAAAACGCAAACTTTTATAGAAACAATATTGAATTATTTTTACGTGTTTATATTTATGTACGTGCTTATACTGCCAAACTTATATTTATGTTTTTTAAGAAGACTAAAATGTTGACGGGTAAAGACTAAAATGAACAAAAACTTAATAAAAGAAGAAAAATACAAACGTAGTCAACTTGAATTTATACCGACACGTACATAAATATAAGCACGTAAAAATAATTATAAAGTTTTTAGAAAGTTGAAGGGTTGTAAGTGTTATTACTAAATTATAAAGGGTACATGCTAAAATAAAAAAGAAGTTACTAAAAGACAAAAGGAAAAAAAACAAAAAAATAACCAATGGTAGCCTGTCACTCACTGTTCATCCATATTTTATAAGAAAAATGTCCGGATAGTCCCTGTAGTTTCATCTTTTTTCACTTATAGTCCCTATCTTTCTAAAACTATTTGAATAGTCCCCAAGTTTTCCATTTTTGTTCTCAGATAGTCCCTGGTTCTAACTTCAGTTACTTTTCTATGTTAAAATGATGTGAAATGACAAAAATACCCTTTCCTTAAAAGGCCAAACCACAAGGACTATTCGGGCATCTTCTTCATTTTTATTTATAAAACCCCACCACCACACTTCATCTTCAACCTCCACCCACCATCACCCTCCTCCACCCTCCACCATCGCCAGCTGCCGGTCATCCAGTGCCTCCGGCCGCTGTCGGTCATCCTTTTACAGAGCCGACAGCTGTGCAAACCACCAACACCCAACACCACTTCATCTTCAACCTCCACCCACCATCACCCTTCTCCACCCTCCACCATCACCGCCACAATTGCCTGGACAATCTTGTTAAAGTTCCAAAGCAAAATTTATAGTCATAAATCCCCCCTGCACGATCTGTTTTCAAGGACCCCTTCACAATTCAAACCACAAAGAAACCACTCCACAAGTTCACTCTCTCTCTCTCGGTTATACCTGCAGACACAAAGAAGGGTGTCTTATTCAAACACACAGTCAACCACACCAACTGCACCCCATCCCCTTGTCTTCTCTGGTCACCAAAGCAGAGCCGGTGCCGGTGGTTTTCCGGCCACTCACGCACACCCCCTGTTAAACGAAGATGAACGGCCACCACTGTCTGGTGGCGGCGACGATGGTGCAACGAGACCGAGAAGAGAGAGAGACCGAGAAGAGAGAGAGAGAGTCGGAGAGCCGAGGTTGCCAGCGACGTCACCGACGACCAGCGCGTCTCAAGGCGGCGATACTTCCTGTCTCCGATGATGACGATGCGGCGGTGGTGTTTTGCCTCTTTCGACGAGTTTAACCGTCTATTCAGGTTCAAATTCAAGCTTTGTTACGGTTCAAATTTTTAGATTTCGTTCAGTTTTGGTTGTTTCAGGTCTTACCAAAGCAGGTCAAACACTAATTTTTAAGGGCCAAACATGATTCAGAATCGGGTTGCCTTAGTTCGGTTCAGCCATGGTTCGAGTATGGTTCAGATTCGTGTCGGGAAAACAAGAGGCACGGGGTGTTTGGTAGTGGATTTAAAGAGAAGCAGGGTGTGGGTATTAGGGTTTCTTAATGTTGAAGATGAAGGGTGGATGGGTTTTATAAAGAGAAGGTGCCCGGATAGTCCCTATGGTTTGGCCTTTTAAGGAAAGGGTATTTTGGTCATTTCAACACCCACTTAACTGAGAAAAGTAACTGAAGTTAGACCCAGGGACTATCCGAGAACAAAAATGGAAAACTTGGGGACTATTCAAGTAGTTTTAGAAAGATAGGGACTAAGGTGAAAAAAGGCGAAACCACAGGGACTATCCGGGCATTTTTCTCATATTTTATAGAATGTAAGTTTATAGAATAGAATAGAATAGAATAAATTGTTTTAAAAATATAAGTTAATTTATTTAAAAAAAAACTTTTATAGAAACAATATTGTGTATTAGACTTTTTTATTGAGAGTTGAGCTTAGTTTTTACGTATTCATCATTGTTCTTTTTTCATTATTATTTTCTCTCCAGCCTTTTTACGAGAAGTTGCTTTCGATCGCTCCTCTACGCTACCAAATCAGCCGTAAAATTTTGATCATTGATGGGGTATGGTATTAGACCCAACCCGCACGACCGGACATATCCGTTACTTATCGCTCTTATTTTAGTTATTTATTATCTATTATTATTGCTTACTAACCCAACCGCAAAGCCCAACGCGATGTAGTTTACACTACTTTGGGTTGGGGACTTGTAGAGATAACCCCTAACTGGGCCTGGCCCATTGAGGTTAGGGGAGGCACATACTCCTATGTAAAGAGGTGTTCACCTCATTATTATGGCACAAAATATGGAGCCACCACACTTTTGTTGCTGGAAATAGGGGATTCTTTCCCCTATCGGTCATCTCTACATCTCCACTTTCTTGTCTTCTCCATTGCAGATCTAGGTTCAAGAGGAAGAAAAAGGTATGATTCTTCACCCTCACAGATAAAGCGGTCCAATCATCCGGGCGCTGATACCGTGTTTCTTCATTGGCGCCCACCGTGGGGCTCCATATCTTGTTCATCACATCTCGTTTCTTTCTACCCGACTTCCAGATCTTGTTCTTCATACGTGTTTCTATGGGTTCAAATTTCCAATCTGTTTTATTCAGGTGAGAATGATGCGTCAAACTAAAAGAAAAATGTGCATAATGGCTGTCATAGAGATTATAATGCCATGTGGCTCCCTTCTCCAACAGTGTTTTCTGCATAATCGAGTTTTATATTGTATTACATTTGCTAGTACACAACTGACCACAACAAACATAATTACCTGTACAAGATTGTTATCGCAGTAAACGAGAAGAGTCGAAGAGAGGCTTTCTATTTCTATATTGCCATAGTTGTCTGGATGGATTGGAACGAAGGGATGAAGGAGGGCCGACACAACGCTTGAATTTATCTATATAATAGACATGAACTGTCAAACACATGCTAGCGATTAAATTTGCAAGCTCAATCCTAGCATTATCCCCATAAACTTGATTCATTTCTGGTGCATCAATGCCCCTGTATACATTGAAATGGTTTTACCCAAATGACTTTGTTTCTTTCTTCCATCATATTGTAATTTAGCAGCAAGCAAGACTATGTAATGCCAAGTAAATCCCACAAATAACAAAGCTATTGGTAAGGTCTGGGGCACTATATGATATCAAGTAGGACGTTCTTAGCAACAAGACTACACAAATAGAAGACACAAACGCTATTCAAATTACCTTAACCGAATATTGTACTTTCGTGTCCATCCCGACAAACCATCTTCCGATAATAGACAACTGTTGTAACATTTCGTATTCCTGTACTTTCCATTTATAGCAAGCCTTGTTGTACTTTCCAGTTTTGGAAGCTTTCTATTTCCGGAAACTTGTAATTGTATCGTACTTTCGTTTCAATTGTAATTCGAGACACCGATCATAATGGAAACCTTGTTTATACACTTAATATATTCAATTTATACTTATTATACTCGAAAACGCATATTGGAAACCCTAATTCAAAACTATGTCGCAATGCGTGTAAACAACCGATTTAAAAGTGTTTACGCGCAATACATGTCGAATACCGAAAATTAACGATTACAATACTTAATTTACACTAATTTATATTTGTAAACACTTTTGATATGCTATGGATACTTGCAAACATGATTTATTAGTTAAAACGTGCTCATACTTGCATTTTGTGCTTTAACTGACAATTTTGTGTACAACCGGCATTCTCGATACTTGTTAATACATGAATATGCATACCCGGACATACTTGACATCAATTTTATGTTTATGATACTATCATACTTGTTATACGCTTAAAACTACACGAAAAGCACTTAAAAAGGAACATCCAAGAAAAACCTGACTTTGAGCCCTGATTGCATATTTATCAAACTTGAGGGACCTTTTGTGACAAAAATCCAAACTCCCCACTAAACCCACGGATTCTAATCTATATTTTAGGCTCTAAACTTCACCCGAAAATTTTAATTTTGAATTTTGGTATTATTACTCCAACCCCCACCTCCATTCTCCACCAATAGCCTTCTAACTACCATTAAACACCCTCCCAACCACCTAGCACTATAAATACAAGTCCTACACTTTTGCTAACACTTCATCATCTAATCTCTCCAAAAATACCAAGAATCTGCTGGGAATTGAAGAGTTGGACAGAATCATTCAAGTCCAAAAGTGAGCAAAACTCACCTTTCTTCTTCACTTTCTTCTTGTCTTTCTTGTTCTTAACCACTTGGACTCCACTAAGGATCAATGCCCTACTATTGTATGATGTTAAACATCTGGGAATGATCTGATTTTGAGGTCCAAAGTTGGTCATTTTTCTGCTTTTAAAAGATTTCAAAATGTTCTTTAAGTTTTCTTCATGTTCTCCATGTTTTCTTCAAGTTTTCTTGTGTTCTTGTTGTGTCCAACTTATATACAACCAAAACCCTAACTAATGGGTGAATTTACTGATTTAAATCAGTAAGTTAGTTGGTTTATATACTCCCAAACTTTTTGTTTGTGGAGACCTTAAGCTCATTAGATGAGTTCTCAACTAAAACACACCTTAAACACACTAATCTTAACCTTGTTCATGACCAACCAAGTTATAATGACTTGTGCTTTGGTGAACACGAACTCATGACCAACCGACCTTCGGGTTATGTTTCGGTGAACTTATATCGAGGTTTAAATGGATGCATATCATCCTCCTCGTTGCTTGACAAACTTTATGACCCCTCTTGGGGAATGCATGACTAAATAACTTAATGAACATTTACGTTTATGTTATTACTTCAAGTCTTGTAAACCCTAAACTAACCCAGCTTTGTTTCCCGTTATAGGGTGACCTTGGCTCCCGGCTCAACCCTCCTTAAACTCAAGACTTACGGAACGCTAAAATGCAAATTTATTTCTGGGTTAAGAATGTGCAGGAAAGCCAGGATTTGATCTTGAAACTAAAGATAGAGTGCCAGGTTTTGATTCCTGAAGATCTATGTTTGAGCCAAGTTGATCGATCCTGAAAGCCTGTGCAGAGTCAGACAACGATCCTGAAGATATTACTGAAGAACAAAGAAATGCCAGTAAATCGAGAGGGGGAGTAAGAAATTTTTCAGAAAATCCAAAAACATTTAAAAATTTGAAAATTTCAAAAACATGATAAAATTCAAAAAATGAGTTTCGTTGTGAAAAGAGGAAATGATAGTACATCAGTGGACTATCACAGCACGCTAAAGAAATGTAATGTCAAAATGTGATAAACAATCTTATTGTGGATATGTCAGTAGGTTTTCGCACATTTAGTAAATTGAAACGAGATATAAACCTAAATTTAAACTTGCTTAATTCGTGGGTAACTATGCTTGGATATATAGGTAACCCCTGAAATCTTGTTTGAAAGGTCCCGTATTCTAAGATACTAGGTCTTTATACTCAGTGATATCTGGGGTATCCCGGGACTTCTGCTGTATGGAAGTACTGACCTAGTCCCCGGATAATACTTTCTGCAAATGCTTGAAAAAGCGCAGCCCTCAGCAAATCGATGAAACAATAAAATTGATAGTCATTGCTGTTGTAAAAAAGATCCTCTAAAGGGGACCCGCCAAAAGTCAAGCCGTCATCTCTCTGCTGAACGGAAGTTCTGACCTGAGCTCTCACGGTTTCGCATCTACCCCTTTACAGATATCAGCTGTGGTATACTCACCTGTAAGACTGAATATTTGGGATCTGGATACAGGAGTATATTCAAGTGGAGTGATACACAATTAAGTTTAAGTCTTTAAAACATTAATATCGTATCTCTGATCAATTGAACTTTGTGTGAAAATTTAAGTGGACCAATATACTGACAATCTAGGTAAATTTGTTTAGAACTAAGAATGTTTAAAGCTTAACGGTGTTAGTGACATGTCTCATAAACTGATATGATCCTCTTACACGAACTCACAAAAATATTGCCTGTAAATATTTTCTTTACTGCATTACAGGTTTCTTTATTTCAAAATCCAAAAAGATTTTCAGTGTGTTTTAGCATAAATTTTGAAAAAGTCAAAAAGATTTTCGACAACTGATGTTGAATAGCTGATTTTTCAAAATTCCGAGTGCTAAACATGATGAGCAACATTTGAGAGGAAGTGTTTGTGTGAATTGAAATGTTTGCATAATCTAAGTTTCAAGTGGTTCATCATAGAGAAAGAGATTTGAGGGGAAATCATATGTTTGTGGATGAGAAGGGAGAGTTTAAAGCTTTCATTGCCAAGATCGTCCGAGAGCCAGATCTGTTTGCTACTTGGATGAAATCAATTGGGGTGAATGTATCTAGTGAGGATGAAAAGTCTGTTGCGTCTGATGGAAATTCGGAAAGTACCGATGAACTTTTAGAAAGATCTGGAGAAATTTCAGAGGGTTCAGATGAGAGTTTATCGAGTTCTGATGAGAGTGTACAGAATGAGGTGGTTTCAGAAAAAGCAGTTGTATTTGATAAAACACCGTCTGATTATGGTGTAGCAGATGCTGATTCTGAAAAATCTGTAGAGTTTGATCAATCACCGGTTGACAAAAGCAGTGATGATGAAGAAGAAAAATATGTAAATGTTGCTGAATCTCATCTTTCTCCTAAAAGTTTTCATGTTTATTTTGCAGATCGCATGAATAAACTAAAGGAAAAAGGAGCTGATATAGAACAACAAGAGAAGTGTAAAGGTGATGTTCAGAATGTTGAAAATGTTGCTGAGAAGGTTACCGAAGTGGAGAAAGAAGAAGAAAAGGTGACTGTAGCTGAAAAGGTGATAGAAGTTGTGAAAACAATCGAGGTTGAGAAGATTGTTGAAGTCGTCAAGCCTTGTGAGAAGTGTTTGGAAGCTTGCAAGGAATGTGCAGCAAAAGACGACATTATAGCTGAGTACGAGAAGAAGAAGGAGCAGTTACTGTTCAACCTCAATTATGTGAAAGAATCATACGATGTCTTGAACAAAACAGTAACGGGTCTCCAAACGACAAACTCAGAAAGAGAACAGGCACTGACAATGATGAATGCAACTTTGATGTAAAAAAAAAAGCGATCAATTTCTACATTGAATAGAGTGCCAAATGGAAGCAAGAGTTGGAAACTGAAAAGATCGAAAATGAGAGAATTAGGCGGTTATTGTTAAGCTATTATACTTCTGATTATCTCATTGATCGTGTTTACCCAACTGTTGCAGGATTGGAAGCTTTTCAAGACGAGAAGCCAAAGAAGAAGAAAGACTGTGGTAAGAAACCGACTGTTAGCTATAACAAGTGTCCGCCTCCAATTTGGGATGGGTATTCTCCTATGAAACCAAACGAGGAGCAACTTGAGAAAGCAGTCAATATAAAGTTAAAAACCGACACAACTGACGTTTTACCAGATAACATTGATATCACGTTTACCTCGTCCGATACCGATCATGAGTCTGAGTTAATTAAAAAGGTGGTCGATCAGGTGTTGGATACTGATGAGGAGTCCGAGTCGAAATCTGAGTCTGAAGGGTCAAATTCGTCAGTCAACAGTCCAAATTCGTCGGTCAAACGGTCTTATAGTTTAGAATTTTTGTTATCAAAGTCAAATTTGAATGATGAAACATTCGAAGTTGTTTATACTTTGAATGGTTCTGACAAATTATATTACAACAAAGAGTTTCCAATAAGAAGTGTTCGTTTTGACATGATCAAAAAGGTTTTCAAAATGACAGAAATCAATATTTCTGAAATAAAAGATTTAAATCTTACTGAAAAACCTAAAAAGTACACTTCAAGAGTTCAACAACGTCTAAACAAGAAAAAGGGTTACAATTCTGGTTCTGGTTTTCAAAAGAAATCTAACCAAAATCGTAGCTACAAAAAGAAAGGTTTAGGCTTTGTTCCACCAGAAAATTATAAAAATGATAAAAATTCTAAAACAAAAACAGAATTTGTGTCAGGTGGAAGCTCAGATGAAGAACAGAAGAAACCATTCTGGAGACAGTCAAACCAAGAGTTTCTTGCTGAGCGAAAGAAGAATGGAACTGAAGTGTTTTATCAAAGGGAGACTCGTACCTGTTACAGATGCAATGAAACTGGTCACATTGCATGGAACTGTTCTGCAAATGCAAAAACAAAACAGGGAGTTTCTCAGAAACTAAAAGAAAAAGTTGTTGATGTTGAACCATCAACCGATAGACTTAAATGTTTTGAAAATTCTAAATATGAGGTTGGTGAGTGTTCGTAAAAGAATTTTTACAAAAAGAAAGAAAAAGACAACCAAGTGTGGGTTGTTAAAAAGGTTGATGTGAATGTCGGCGATGAATCTGGTTCCAAAAAGCCAGAAGAGCCACAGGTTGAGGAGAAAATTTCAGTGAATGATGAAGAGTTTCCATCACTGAAGTTTGAGGAAGTTAAAAAGAAAGTTGGAAAAACTGAAATTTCAAATCAGTTTTACAATGAGAAAAAAGATTTTGATGTCGAGAAAACATTCAACGGGAATGTTAAAAAGATTTTTGGGAAAATGCTGAGTGGGAGAGCAAAGGGGGTTAAAGATATTTATGCAACGAAAAAGGCAACATACAACCCTACTGCTCAAGAGTTGAAATCCATCAAGTCTGAGAAGACTTGGATGGATGTATGCTTTCCATGATAGTCTTAGGACTATGCCGGAGATCCCAAGTTTATATCGTGGATCAGGAATCGACATCTTTCTAGTGTTTGAATAGTTTGTTTGAAAGAATTTGAATAGTGTTTTGGATTTTACAGGTTGAAGGACTACGCCGGAGCTTCCAGGATGGTAATTGAGAAGCAGGAATCGGCATCCTGATTGGTAAAATGGTGATGTAGACGTAACATTCCTACAAGTGGTATTGTGTGTTTTTACAAGTGGTTATTTTTACAATTGGTTTAGAGGTTGCTTGATTGCAAATGGTAAATCAGGGACATTAAGTTGTATTTGATTTACTACATATGGGTAAAAGATAGACAAGATGATGAACCACATCCCCGTACTTAAAAATGATAAACCTACAAGTGGTTTTTATCAACACAAACTCATTTTCCGGAAAAGTCATTTCGATTAAAACAAACTTAAGTGTTTTGAAATCTAAATGAGAAAATGGTTTGTGATAGGGGGAGTTCTGATTGTTTATGCTGAGTGAATGGCGAATTGATGTGATTTGATGTCAGTTGTCAAGTTTCTGTACAGTTTGGTTTGCATTTTATGTTTCAATTGGGTCAGAGTCTAGTTGTTTTCAAATTTTCCTTTGAAATGTGTTTGCATTTTAGGGGGAGTAAGAAATTTTTCAGAAATTTTTCAGAAAATCCAAAAACATTTGAAAATTTGAAAATTTCAAAAACATGATAAAATACAAAAATTAGTTTCGTTGTGAAAAGAGGAAATGATAGTACATCAGTGGACTATCACAGCACGCTAAAGAAATGTAATGTCAAAATGTGAGAAACAATCTTACTGTGGATATGTCAGTAGGTTTTCGCACATTTAGTAAATTGAAACGAGATATAAACCTAAATTTAAACTTGCTTAAATTCGTGGGTAACTATGCTTGGATATATAGGTAACCCCTGAAATCTTGTTTGAAAGGTCCCGTATTCTGAGATACTAGGTCTTTATACTCAGTGATATCTGGGGTATTATCCCGGGACTTCTGCTGTATGGAAGTACTGACCTAGTCCCCGGATAATACTTTCTGCAAATGCTTGAAAAAGCGCAGCCCTCAGCAAATCGATGAAACAATAAAATTGATAGTCATTGCTGTTGTAAAAAAGATCCTCTAAAGGGGACCCACCAAAAGTCGAGCCGTCATCTCTCTGCTGAACGGAAGTTCTGACCAGCTCTCACGGTTTCGCATCTACCCCTTTACAGATATCAGCTGTGGTATACTCACCTGTAAGACTGAATATTTGGGATCTGGATACAGGAGTATATTCAAGTGGAGTGATACACAATTAAGTTTAAGTCTTTAAAACATTAATATCGTATCTCTGATCAATTGAACTTTGTGTGAAAATTTAAGTGGACCAATATACTGACAATCTAGGTAAATTTGTTTAGAACTAAGAATGTTTAAAGCTTAACGGTGTTAGTGACATGTCTCATAAACTGATATGATCCTCTTACACGAACTCACAAAAATATTGTCTGTAAATATTTTCATTACTGCATTACAGTTTTCTTTATTTCAAAATCCAAAAGGATTTTCAGTGTGTTTTAGCATAAATTGTTGAAAAAGTCAAAAAGATTTTCGACAACTGATGTTGAATAGCTGATTTTCAAAATTCCGAGTGTTAAACATGATGAGCAACATTTGAGAGGAAGTGTTTGTGTGAATTGAAATGTGTGCATAATCTAAGTTTCAAGTGGTTCATCATAGAGAAAGAGATTTGAGGGGAAATCAAGTGTTGGTGCATATGAGAGGGAGTTTGAATTGGTGCACGTTTATTTGTTAAAAAAATTGTTTGTGAAAGAAATTTATTTCTGGGTTAAGAATGTGCAGGAAAGCCAGGATTTGATCTTGAAACTAAAGATAGAGTGCCAGGTTTTGATTCCTGAAGATCTATGTTTGAGCCAAGTTGATCGATCCTGAAAGCCTGTGCAGAGTCAGACAACGATCCTGAAGATATTACTGAAGAACAAAGAAATGCCAGTAAATCGAGAGCGGGAGTCTGAAGATAGAGAGATAGAGAAGCCCAGAGACTGATCTAGACTGAAGATGTGAAGACACAGCGTCAGTGTTCGATAGTCGACTCCATCAACATCTGAGGGGGAGTCTGTTGGTGCACTACATCTGTTGATTTCGTCTAGGGTTGAGTCTTACATTGGATTGTATAGATTAGGGTTTGAATTACGAGAAAACATGAGTTTGTATGAGATTTGTGACCTAGGTTCACTTTTAGGGACAAAGGGTAGTAGGTCCGCTTTTGACACACATGAGGTCCGCTCATGTGTACACTGGTCTCATAAGCGAACCAAACACCCTATATATAGGTGGTTGTATGAGCGGATCTGGATGGTCGTTGATTTCCGCACCGAAGCTCTGCCGGTGTGACGTTTGAACTGTAAAAGCTGTCAAATCAATAAAACAAGCAGTTATAGTGAAGGACAAGCTATTTCTACCTTTGTTTCTTATAATTCCGCATCTGAAACACAGGAGATTACCTCTGAACGACTCATTTAGGTCAGAATCCGATCCTACACCTTGAGTATTCATGCCTCTTTTTGATTTCCCACTTTTGGGGTGCAACTTATGAACTTATTAACAAACACATTCTCACATAAAACACTTTATGCTTGAAAATGAATCCTTTATACATGCTAAACTTATGCTAGGAATACATGCATGCTAGATTCTTGTATGATACTTGTCATTTACTTAGCTAGACCCCCCTTAACATGTATAGCGCTATAGGATATGTACACCGCCCGTAGCGACGGGTCATTGTTTAGCTATGTTTATTCTTGATGTAAAAACGGTCATATTCATAGTTATGAATGCGGGATGCTTGTATGCATGTGCGATACTTGGGTTTGACAATGTAGGATTACATGCTAGTGATGCCATGATATGCCTTATATATATTTTTTCACATGTGGATTTCGTTAAACTTGTTTGTATACGTATGCTATCACATAAACCATGAATGCTCGCCAATACTTTTGTATTGAATTGTATTTTATCATAATGTTGCAGGTTGATGATTATCGAAGAGACGTAATCTAGTAGGATGGCTATATACTCGCTTAAATTTAGTTATGATAGTTTGTTATGTCATATTTGTTTCCATGTACCGTACACTTTGTCATTTTCAAACATGTTGTATTCCGTTTCCAGTCTTTATATTAAACTATTATCAATGAAATGAAATTTAATTACTTGAATACTTATTGTATATTATTTATTTCAAACTTGTGGTATTTCTAGTTCAAGCAATGTAAAATAAATTATTAAATACTTGTCACCAATAGTGTTATGAAGTCTCTTGCAATCATGTTTTCATTCACTCCGATGTTTCCGCCATCGGTTGGGGTGTGACAGATTGGTATCAGAGCCATAACTATATGGAATTAGGTAGAATTGCCATGATTCGACCTAGTCTATAGTTTAAGTACCCATACTTGACCATTCTTGTTTCATGCTTAAAATACTCAAATTCTTCCTGCTTTGCTTCTTTCTGTTTCTTTCGTCATAATTATACAATTCGTTCATCCTAAGACATTATACGCAAATTACACGTTAAGGACTTGAAGACACTCATATTCCACAATCGAAACAACTCATCAAAAAAGGGGTCATTCCCGCCTTTGGTGACGAATTTCAATCCACCTGACATAACACTTTGCATGAAATTTCACCATAAGGTTAGGAGTGATATCCATATCTTGATGGGAATTTCCATTTCTTATTCTAGTGGACCCTCATTGACGACTCGAGATTATATCTTATTTCGTTCAATCCACCTGGCATAACATTTTTAATGTTTTCTTAAAAAGGGTTGTAAGTGTCATTAAAAAACATATTTTTTTACTTATAAAACGCAAACTTTTATAGAAACAATATTGAATTATTTTTACATGTTTATATTTATGTACGTGCTTATACTGCCAATCTTATATTTATGTTTTTTAAGAAGACTAATATGTTGACGGGAAAAGACTAAAATGAACAAAAACTTAATAAAAGAAGAAAAATACGAACGTAGTCAACTTGAATTTATACCGACGCGTACATAAATATAAGCACGTAAAAATAATTATAAAGTTTTTAGCAAGTTGAAGGGTTGTAAGTGTCATTACTAAATGTTAAAGGGTACATGCTAAAATAAAAAAAAAGTTACTAAAAGACAAAAGAAAAAAAAGTAACCAATGGCAGCCTGTCACTGTTCATCCATATTTTATAGAATGTAAGCTTATAGAATAGAATAAAACAAAATAGAATAAATTGTATTAAAAATATAAGTTATTTTAAAAAAAAAAATCATAGAAACAATATTGTGTATTAGACTTTTTCATTGAGAGTTGAGCTTAGTTTTTACGTATTCATCATTGTTCCTTTTTAGATAGCCCTACCTTCATAATTTGATTTTTTTTGTCAACCCAATACATATTCTTTGTAATAATAAACACACTATAAGGTAAATGCATATCTTAAACATTTGCTATGAATGTATTGGTTAGAGGACATGGGGTGGTCCCGTGATAATATAACGGGAATACCTATAACGCGTGGAACTTTCTAAAATCCCACCGCCGGTCCAAACTATAACGCATTATAGCATCACGCATTCCATTTTCGTTATTTTTATCACGCTGTTATTATTTTTTTTTTTTTTGTGAGTGTATTGTTGGTTGGGGGGAAATTGTTGGGTGTGGTGGTGAGTGATGACCACCCCACTAAAAAAGGTTGTGAGTGATGGAAAAATGGTCGATGACATGACGGAACTTGATTGGTGCTTGTGAATGATAAATTCTATCACTAGTGAACCACCCCCTCCACTTACAAATCTTTTTCATTGTATTCATTATGGACACAAAAAAAAAATAGAAAGGTATAAAAACATACAAAGGTAATCAATGCGTGTGAATCACACGTATATATGTCATTGAGTTATCAGGAAAATAAAGTAATAAATAACGTAAGCTTTTTAAACTATAAAAATATAAATATAACTCTACCTTCGGCTAGGGTTGTTCACGAGCCAAAACGAGCCGAGACAGGGTAAGCTCAGGCTCGGCACAATTATAAATTGAGCTGGCTCGGTTTAGATTTGAAACCGAGCAGAAAATCTAAGCTCGGGCTCAACTTGGTTTTAAACCGAGCTGGCTTGGCTCGATTTTAAAAAGAAAAATCAGTACATAACCCTCAGAATTCAGTACTCTAAAATATTTTTCAATAGCTCAATAGAACATATCCAAAAGCTAAAATCAAGTTCAACAACTCAAAATAAGCTTTAAATTTCAACGAAATACGGTATAAGTTCATTAGCATGTTAATCAACCTTTAAATATGTCAAAATATTAAATTATACTCCTAAATACATGTAAATAATAATCGGCTTTTTTGTAATATATTGTAATGTGCATAAAAATAAAATATATCAAAAGTAATATAATCCGAGCTAAGCCGCCGAGCTACCAAGCGTAGCCAACCCAGCTTGTTACGAGCCGAGCCGAGCCATCCCGAATCACTTTCAAACCGAGCCATATCAGGCGAGCTTTTTCCGAGCTAAATCCGAACGAGCTTCTAACAAGGTCCGAGCCATGAGCTTTTTAGATAGCCCTACGCCCGTACCTTCGGCTAGTGTCGGAACCATGTAAAACATGGTCTGTATCAGTAGTTGCCTGTTCGTTGCATGTTGTTCGGTAAATTCTTGCTGTTGTTGACACGTTGTAATGGTATTTTCAAGTAGATATTGATTCTATAGTTGTCCATCAATGCGTCAGTGGATGTGTCGAAGAAAAAAAATTGTACATAAGTGTTAGCTTTATTCAACTTTATTTTAAAAATGGTGTTAAATCCAACATATATATTGAACTTTCAAGCTTTTAGTCGTGGAGCACTATCACCAACATCTCCCTCCGTACGTATTAATATTGAAAAAATAATTTTGTCTTTTCTAGTTTTTTTGAATGGTGTGAATTATTCACAAATGTCGAAAGGTTTAACATATGTTATCTTAATCGGGTCTGCGTTAGAGAGTCTATTAGCACAATAGATCCCTAATTTAAACAATTAAACCTCTCAATGAGAAACTTCTATCACCCAGACTCGAACTTGAGACATGGAGGGGAAAACTCACCAGGGTCCACCATAGGTGGAACTTAAATACCCGTGGCCACCACTAGGGGTGCTAAACGGTTCGTGTTCGCGGGTTGGCGGGTTCAACCCGACCCGAACCCGAAAATCGTAGCATACATATGAACCCGAACACGACCCGAAGTTTTGTGGGTTGACCCGAACACGACCAGTTCAACCCGAATTTTTTTTCTTGACATTAATATATTAAAATTAAAATTTACTTAAAAAACACAAATGTATACAACACAATCTATATCTCTAATAAAGCAAACAATTGGGGGACACATGTCACCCAATGGTGCAAACCAACTAAGCAGACACATAGGCAATGAGGTGGCAAATCTCAAATAATTGGACATGTGGCATTGCTCTAAGGTCAGGATTGGAGAAGCTTATTACGTACGTTTCTTTTACTCTCTCTCTCTCTCTCTCTCTCTCTTAATCTCTCATCCATCGATCCTTCTCTCATTCGTAAACCCTAAAAGTCGAATCGCCTCTTCAGAAGCTCAATCAATCGACCCTGTGCGACAACGATTAATCCATCTTCAATACTCAATAGTGAATATCGACGGTAATGATTCCTTGATCTTCTTCTATTATGATTGATTTTCAATGGTTTGCCGATTTTGATTACAGAACTCGCAGGTATATATTTGATGATGTTCAGTTCATATCTGAGAACAATGTCTGGCAATTATTAGAGCCAGATGTGAAAACTTGCTGGAGAAAAGATTCCGGTGTACCTACCGGCGAGTACGAACCGTTTCCTAAACAGTGGAAGTGATTTCTCTAATGGAGTTTAATGCTTTGCAAAGTTTATTTCAGGTATCAATAACTTAATTGAAGGCAAAGGTATTTTTTTGTTCTATATACAAATTTCATGCTTTGTCATATTGTTATCTGATTTTATGTTATTTCTTTCTCATTATTTGGATTCGTGTCTTTCATTCTACGGTTGTCGCTGAATGGGTGAAGGGTTTGTGACTACAAATCGGATACATGACCCCAATTTTTCCGAGAATGAATTTTTTGTAAGTATATCTTGATATTGGTTGATAAAAAATCATTGATTTCTCACACCTTTTTTCTTTTATTTTCTTTTTGTTATTAAAATTTTGCTGTTAATTTTGATATTATCAATGAATCCATGTTCAATTCTTGAAAATGGAAATGGATTTAGTTGTTATTAAAATTTAGCTTAATCGACGGGGATGTTTCGAATCGACCAATGGAATAATCTTGGAAGTGAAGCCATTGCTGTCCAACTGTTAGATCAGGTTCATCGTTTAGGGTCCCAAAGGTATGATTTCATTTTCTAACTAACTAGGGTTTTCATTCCATTCTGTATTTTACTCATTTGATAGACCCTTTTTTGATCTCCCATTCATTCCATTCTATAACTGAAACATGGGTTCATTCCATATTCAATATCATAACTGAAATCCTGGGTTCATTCCAAAATTGAAGCGGTAAGTTACAAAACTTGAAGTCGGGTTTCATTCAAAATCTCAAATCGCCAATTATTTAAATCAATAAAAAAGATGGTAGTTGTATAATCAATAATCCTGGGTTCATTCCATAATCAGTTTGTTTGTAAGAGTGTCTTTTGTGCCATTGGAATTTTTTTGGCTAGACAGTGAAATTTGGTATCATAGATTGACCACCTTTTACAATGATGATATGATTAAAAAAATAAAAATAAGAGGTTGACATATGACAATGGGCAGGTGTTGATCAAATATGCAGAACTTACTGAGAAGGAAAAGGTTAGATCTTTTCATGTGAAATTCATTTTTATATTTATGAGTGGAATTTGGGTTTGTGGGTTGGGACATTATTTCAAAATCCTTCATGGAGTAATGAGAGTAGATTGGGTGAGGTAGGATGATAAGAGGATATTTAGGGATGGTTGCGTGATAGGAAGGAAGTTGGAGCTTTTTCTGCTGTACGTACATTTGTATCATTTTCCGTTTTTTGGTAGTTGTATATATATATCATCGAAATTCGATTACATATGTGTTTCTTTTCTGGCCCGTATTCCTTTGAGCTGGAATTCTTGATTTGATTTCTTTCGTAATGTTTGTTTTTTTATCTTAAGTTTTTGTTTTTTCGATTAGGTTTGCTGGTGCTCTTCTTCATTAATGGCTGCTCAATTGATGTTCTTCTTAACCTGGATTATGCTTGGTATGTTTGGATTTTTATGTTATTATTTGTGTATCTTATGTTTTTGTTTGTTAAAACAGGTTTGCTGTTTTGGTGACATAGCCACAATTGTGACGGTGGTTCGCGGTGGTTAATAGCCGCACCTTTGGGTTGCGGTACAAGGGAGATTGGTGGTGACGACTGCAGCGAGGTTCCAAGTAGCCGATTTCGGCCCCAACGAGTGAATCCCTGTCGTTGGTAGGGTTGGTCGTCAGTGCCGGTGGTGTTCGTCATCGACGTTGTCTTCGTGCATGCAGTAAAAGTTGTTGAAACTGTCTTCTTTCGAGGTTTGCTTCTATTTCACTAATTCCGTCTATTATTTTTAGATTTGTGTTGTACTATTTCATGTTTAATCAGTATATCCGTAAAACGAAACCCACTGTGCACGTAGCTAAATATGTAAAATAGTGGTTGTCTGATGTAGATGTAAATTTTGAAAGTAATGTTGATGTAGTACGACCACTCACTCTTCAGGTGTGTTTTGATTTTGTGTTGAATCAAGGATTTTTTTCACCGATTAATGTGTTTTCGCTGATGTATTCATCATAGTTATCTGATTTACCCTAAATCAAAGTGTTTTTCTTAATCAATTTTGTGTTGAATATGTTTTTTGTTTTTGAGTTCTGTGAAATCAGAACATTACAAGGGGCTGTCAATTGCGAATGAAGGAAGGTAGAGGTGGGAGGACAGCTTGATTGAAATCCGTAAGAACAACAGAGGAAATTCGAAATACCTTTATGTAGCGCCAAAGTTAAACATTAACGATGCTTCGATTCGATCTCTGCTGGCGTATTCATATATTCTAATTCATAGGAAATTCATGGTTTTTGTTTCTTTTTTAGTTATTTATATTAGTTCATATATTTTAATTCGTCTTCTCTAAAGATACGGAAGTTGCTAAAACAGCAAGAAAACAAGTTTAAGAAGCAATACACTCGGCATCATTCGACATGAATGTTCCTGCTGTTTGTGTAGTCAGCCAGGTTTGACTAATTACTTATTATTTTATCCCTTCATATTATTAAAAGTTAATAATCAAAATTCAGTAATATGGTAGGTATATGAATATTATATTTAAAAAAATTATATTGCTTCTTACTTTGCTTAAGGGTAAATAGTTACCTAAATGGGAATGGTTCAAACGGATTGAAAGTAGCCAGAAGTCTATTTTAACGTCGATGTCTTTATTTTCACTGGATTTTTTTTTCTTATTATAATATTTTATCTACTTCTTATATTTATCCTAACATGTTGTTTTTTAGACATTGGCTTGGCGTTTAGATGCTCCTAATCTTTAAAACTACCATGTAAGAGTGGGGTCTTTGTAGTGCTATTGTTACAAGTATGTATTATAGCATATTATTGTTACAAGTATGTTTTATAGCATATTATATTCTTAGCATTTAGAGAAAAGTCAAGTGGGAGGTTTATGATAACATCCATGGGTGTTCATTGATTCAGATATTGGTTTATTCAATTTTTGAAGTTTTGTGGACCTAAACAAAAACCGAAGCCATCAGAATTAGAAATGTGTCTAAACAGACCAAATATAACCTATTAACATTTTTTATAGGTATAGATTCTTAGTGTTTCTTAATGGCTTTTGTTTGTTTTTTTATAGGTATAGTTTCTTAGTGTTTCTCACCGGTTGCATCTAATGGACTTAATTAACGCGGCAACGCCTACTACCTGATCTTCTCATCCAGGTATGTTTGATATTTTTTTCTTATTTTAACTGAAATTAATGTCCATATCTGTAATTCACTTCGTTAATATTGATCCTATAGGGTATTGCCATGGGAGACATGAGATGGGATAAGATTGAAGGGAATTGGATTTAAGTTGTTTACTAATGTGTGATATCTAGAACAAGCTGACATTAAAGACATTTGTTTTACACCTGAATATTTAAAAGAGTCTAAAATAGGTTATGCCTAAAAAGTGTAAATTTCCTCCAAAGTAAGATAATGAAAAGTATACATGCGAAGGACAGTCACGGGAGTTTTTACAAACATGCTGGCTGGAAACATAGATGCCGACTAATCTACTCATGATATTTGTTTTGATGTCAGGTTATTCATCACACACTTTTGACAATTGCAGATGCATATGTAATGTTAACAGGGGAAGGTAGTTTTACACATTTATGCTTCTTATATATGAGTTGCTAAACTCAACATCTACTTCAGAAGGTATGCTTGGTACCCGTCGAAACGGGTGAGTTCATGTTAACACTAAGCACTTTTTTCCCCAAAATTACCGATGCTTTCATTTAATGATTAGCATGCCAAACGATTGTTTTTTAATGGAACCTATGCATTTGAATAAAATAATTTAGGAGGTTTTAAGCATCAAAATTACACTCCGGTTAACTTTCGCTGTGTTACCTAAGGATGAGCTCGGTACCAAAAATTGTCAAATATGGGTACTGAAGGGGTATGGTCCCAGATCTCGCGTCAGCATAGACCGCGAGTGACCATTACCCTTATCAAAACCCCCACTAACTAACAACCTACTTGTGCCCATGCGGGAACGCGTCGACACAAGGGTTGAATCCAATCTATCTAGTAACAAAGAAGGACTTACATGGAACATGAGAACGGTAGAGTGATGCGACATAGCATCACGTCTGGTGTATGAAAACGGAAGTATTCACAGCGATGCGGCATCGCACCGCATCCAGTGAACACTTCTATCAATACAGGAAAGCCTTACCTTAGGCATAGAAGAAGATGAACGTAGCGGTACGGCTGACACCACACCATACGGACATTTTCGTCACGACAAGGGATGCAGGCAAGACGACGATGCGGCTAGCACCGCATCTCGCGTATTCCTTGATCACAAGTAGGAGACGCGGTAACTTCAGATGTTACCGCACGTAGCGATGCGGCTTGCACCGCATCCTATGTACTCAAGCAAGTGGTACTGACACCACAGTGCAAGTGGCACCAATGGCAGTTACCTGTCAGAGCTACGTAAGCAATGGACTGACGTGGCGTAACCTCCATAACCGACGAGCCTGACACACCTGAAAAGGTGCAGCACGTCGTCAGTCCATCCATCATCATCCTCCTTCACTCCTCGGCTATAAATACCAACCCCAAACCAGGTTTGAGGTATCTTCTCACAACTCTCTCACTACTACTACTATCTTACTTTGCTTCCCAAGCAAACTACTGATTCTCACGCCGGAGAGTGGTAACAAGGAGCACCCCCCACCCCATCCTCCTTGTTACGAGTCACGACTTGTTTCCTTGTGCAGGAGATCAACCACCGGTGATCCAGCCAGCGATCCTCGAGAGGAAGGGATTAACCCTTCTTGACGAGACCAGTGTGTTAACCCCGCCCGGTTAACCATTGTTTCATCATTGGCGCCCACCGCTACTCTTAGCATTTTCTAAACCATCCCTTTTTCCTCTCTCACGATCATGACTGATCACCAAAACAACACTGCGGATAACCAAAATCCTCCAATCCAAAACCCGGTAGGGGTCAATGCCTCGACCTCCCAACCCGGACACATTGGCACGTCCACACAAAGGAGCCCCTCCTTTATGTTCGGACATGACTTATCACAGTTCCCATCTGTGATCCCACCAGGCATGACCGTTCATGCCTGGTACGAGCAGCAGGCAGCCACGCTGACTGCAGCATACAACCGCGCTTGTACTGAAGCGAATATACGAGCTGGGCTTCCCCCAGCACCGCACACCCCTGTTGAGCGTATTTTACAATACGACGGCAGGATACATTCACGCCCGGCTTCAAGAAGCCGACGTGAAGAACGGGGATCGTCTTACTGTTCGGTCCACACCCTCAACGAGGATGATTCCTCATACGGGTCCCACACCAGAGGACCGGTACATACCCGCCTTGGCCCCCATGGCGAGGACAGGAGGCGATCAACCTCCAGACGCGGCCCAGGCATTCAGAGCCGATTGGGCCCACAACCATACACCGAAGGGTACGGTCATACCGACCCTGACGACCACAGCTACCGCGATGATTCGCATGACACCAGTAGCAGACCAGGAGGACGCAACTATGTTCCTCCCAGTCATCCCCGCAACACATACCTTAGGGCGGCAAAGCGCCCTGCGAACGAACCATACAGGCCAAAGGCAGCGGCCGAAAATTCCAAGTTCGGCACGCGGATTGCCAACGCCCATGTCACCACGACAAAGTTCCCATTCAACGTTGGGAAATACAATGGTTCGACCGACCCGGACGACCACATGAACGTCTTCATGGGCGCGGGCATCAACGGCCAGTGGGATGAACACACTTGGTGTAATTTTTCCCCCAGACCCTTACGGGCCTGGCCAGGGCATGGTTCGATTCTTTGCCAGTGGGATCACTGGATTCATTCGAGGACTTGCGTACCAAGTTCCTCGCACATTTTTGCCAGCAACGACGCCACGAACGAGATTCGTGTGACGTCATGAACATCTGGCGAAGGAACGACGAATCGCTCGAAGCATTCGTCGTCTGATATAATAAAGAGTGCCTGGAGATAGGTGACGTGGCAGACCAGATGGCACGAAACCACTTCATCCGGGCCGTCAAAGACAGAGAGATGATCATGACCATCTCTGGCAAGGAGGGCTTGCCCAAAAAATGGGAAGATGTCATAACTGCGGTCAAGAAATACGCCCAGACACAGCGGTCACTCGAACCGCATGTGACAAAGGCAAAACCCCAAGCCGAAACATCCCAACAAGGGTCCAAGCGTAACAATAAACGCAACCGGGACGTTGGAAATCGCGATATTTCCAAACCATACTTCCCGCAAACCAACACGTTCGACCCAAAGAACTACAACCCCGCCCGAGACAGTCGGGCGTCAAAGAAAGAATCTCGGGACCGCAACTGGACCGAGATCACCATATCGCCAAGTGAGGTCCTCCTTGCGGACCCACAGTTCTTGCGACCGGCCCAACCAATGAAGTCCAAGAAAAATCAGGACCTCACACTCTACTGTGAGTACCACAAGGACTCGGGCCACACCACCAACAGATGCATCAGTCTCCGACTGGAGATTGAGCGCGCCTTAAAGGAGGGGAAACTGCAACATCTTTTGCCAGGTGGGCAAAAACCCACCAAGCGCATTACCCCTCATGGCGAAGGTACCTCCTCCGGGAAGAGAACCATGCACGTGGCTTCCACCCACATGATCCACGGAGGCAAGGGCAGGCCGCGAAAAGCGGCAAGAAGGCCGGAATGTGACTGGAAGGACGAGCAAGTCGTCTTTCCAAAGGTCCGAGGCGGACCGCGCGATAGGCGCGCCGTCGTCATTTCAGGCTAACTGGCACATTACTGCACCGAGCGTCTATTCATCGACCCGGGCAGTACATCTGATATAATCTACGAACAATGCTTCAACCAGTTCGAACAGGAGGACAAAGATCGGTTGCAAGCAGTAGATTACCCGTTAACCGGGTTCGCAGGGGAAACTGTCTTTCCCCTAGGCCATATTACTTTCCCTGTGCGTCTTTCCAGCGGAAACCGCACAAGGACAGAAGAGGTAAACTTCATGGTTTTACCTCACACCTCCAGATATGACGTACTCCTCGGGAGAGAATCTCAAGGAGATTTCAATATGATTACGTCGGTCCCCCACTCTGCGGTTGGTTTCCCAACCGAATCGGGGGTCGCGATAATCTATGCCCGCAGGGACGTCATGATGTCGGACGAAGTACGTCCGACCAAGGTCGCAAGGCCCACCCCCAACGACCAGCCAGAAAAATGGGTTCTCAACGCGAGATACCCAGAACAAAAGGTCACATTGGGTCACGCCTTGTCCCCGACCACCAAAGCGCAACTGAAGCAGCTCCTCTTCAGGAACTAAGACATCTTCGCGTGGACACCCGCAGACATGACCGGGGTCCCACGTGATATTGCGCAACATCACTTGAATACCATGCCAGGTATCAAGCCAGTGATCCAAGGCCAACGCCACCTTGGGTCAGCTAAAAATCAGGCGATGCAAGAGCAGATCGAAGAACTGCTCTCCGCAGGCATCCTGCGGGAAGTTAAATACCAGACTTGGTTGTCCAACCCAGTCATGGTAGAAAAACCGTCCGGGGGCTGGCGCATGTGCGTCGATTACAAAGACCTTAACAAAGCCTGCCCCAAGGATTGTTACGCGCTTCCAGAGATCGACGAAAAGGTCGATAATCTCGCACCATTCAGGTGGAAGTGTTTCCTCGATTGCTACAAAGGTTACCATCAAGTACAAATGGCAATCGAGGATGAAGACAAAACGGCATTCCGGACTCCCACCGGAAATTACTGCTATACAAAAATGCCGTTTGGGTTGCGCAACGCGGGCTCAACCTACCAAAAGTTGATGAACGACACTTTCCGCGGCCAAATAAGCAAAAGTGTCGAAATCTACATGGACGACCTGGTCGTCATGAGCATGGAAGAAGATACCATGCTCACAGATATTGAAAGAACATTCCAAACTCTGCGAAGCGTTAACATAAAGCTCAATCCAGGGAAATGCTCGTTTGGAATGGAAGAAGGCAAATTCCTTGGGTTCATCGTAACTAAAGATGGATTCAAGGTAAACCCGGAGAAAGTCAAGGCGATCGAGCGCATGCCATCGCCTTCATCGATGAAGGATATGCAACGGCTAGCCGGCAGGCTAGCGGCACTCAACAGATTCTTAGCCAACCACGCAGCTAAGTCTTATCCGTTCATCAAGACCCTGCGAAGCTGTTCAAAGAAAGAACAATTCCAGTGGACCGCAGAGGCTGAACAGGCCTTCCGGGAAATGAAGGAGTGTTTGATACAACTCCCAACTTTAACCGCACCACGCAAGGATGAGCCACTCATACTATACCTATCCGCCGCGGACAACGCGGTGGGTGCGGTACTAATTGTGGAGCGAAAGGGGGTTCAAACACCCATCTACTACATCAGCAAGATGCTCAACGATCCAGAGACGAGGTACTCAATAATGGAGAAATTGGTGCTAGCATTAGTGCACGCTTCAAGACGGTTGCGACGCTACTTCGTAAACCACGTCATCACAGTGCTAACCAATTACAGGATCGGCCCGATCCTCTCCAAACCCGACATCTCTGGGAGATTAGCGAAATGGGCAATCGAGCTGGGCGCGCACACGATACATTATAAGCCGCGCCCCGCGATTAAAGGCCAGATCTTAGCTGATTTCGCCGCCGAAGTACCGGTGAATCGCATCCAAGAATGCGAAGAAGCACAAACTCCTGCACCAACGCCACCCTCCTCAGAGACATGGGCACTCTTCACAGATGGTGCCTCCAACGACGAAGGGGCGGGTGCAGGTCTGCGACTCGTCAGCCCTGACGGCCAAGAACTTACATATGCAATCCGCCTCGAATTCAAAAGCACAAACAACGAGGCAGAATATGAGGCTCTGTTAGCGGGGCTACGTTTAGCAGTTAAAATCGGCGTGCAACATCTGGAAGCCCACGTCGACTCTTTATTAGTTGCAGGCCAGGTACGCGGCGACTATGCCGCAAAGGGGGATATCATGATCCTCTACCTCGAGCAAGTCCTGCAACTAAAATCCAAATTCGCTTCGTTCAATATTCGCCATATTAATCGAAGCGAAAACAAGTCCGCAGATGCACTATCCAAACTTGCATCTACCAGCTTCCAACACTTGGCAAAGGAGATACGCATCGAAATCCTGCAAAATCCTTCGGTACCCCTGCGCCAAGTCAACGTCATTCAATACGGTTCAACATCATGGATGACACCTATTATCGCATATCTACAATCAGGTGTGACTCCCGAAAGCAAATCAGAAGCACGCAAACTACAATACAAAGCGTGCCATTATCAAATGGGAGACGGTATCTTATACCGCAAATCATACCTCGGGCCACTACTACGATGCGTCAACCCCCAGGATGCCACATACCTCATTCGAGAGATACACGAGGGCATATGTGGCATACACGCTGGACCACGCATGGTAGTGGCCAAAATCATGAATGCCGGGTATTACTGGCCCGGCATGCACCTGGACGCCGTCAAAGAGTTGCGCAAGTGCATCGACTGTCAACGTCATGCTCCAAAAACCTTGCGGCCAAAAAACAACTTAGTCCCCGTCACAACCGCATGGCCCTTTCAGAAATGGGCAATTGACGTTGTGGGACCTTTCCCTGACGCTCCAGGTGCGGTTAAATTTATCATAGTGGCGGTTGATTACTTCACCAAATGGGTAGAAGCAAAACCACTCGCCTCAACCACTGCTATGATAACAAGAAAGTTCATTTGGGAACACATCATCTGCCGTTTCGGATTACCAATGTGCATTGTCACCGATAACGGCACCAACTTCGCTGCCGACGAATTTCAAAAATGGCTAGAGGAACTACATATTGAGCACATATTCTCATCAGTCGCACACCCGCAAGGGAACGACCAAGTCGAGAGTATCAATAAAAGCCTAGTCGAAGGGATCAAGGCACGGTTGGGAACGGCCAGGCGTGGCTGGGTCGATGAACTCCCAAGTATCTTATGGGCTCACCGTACAAGCCCAAAAACAAGCAATGGGAAACACCCTTCAGCCTAGTCTACGGTTCAGAAGCGGTGATCCCCGTAGAAGTAGGTCTCCCCTCTCCTAGAATGTTGGCTATTGAAAAACTAGACAACAACATGGAACGCAGGATCGATTTGGACCTCTTGGAAGAGAGGCGCGAAAACGCTGCCATCAATGAGGCCAAATATAAATCCAAACTTGAAAAGTACTACAACGCGCGCGTCCGCGTTTGTACTTTCAACCCAGGAGACTACGTCCTACGCGACAATGAGGCATCTAATGCCGAGCGCCCAGGCAAACTCGCCCCCAAGTGGGAAGGACCCTACCTCATCAAAGAGGTCTTAGGGAAAGGCGCGTACAGATTGCAAACACTAGAAGGCGAACCTATCGCACGCACATGGAATGCACAACAGCTTCGACGCTGTTATATGTAAGCCATGTTCCTACATTTCTCTATGTAACCTATCGGGCCGCTGGCCATTTGCAAATAAATAACTACGCAATTTTATACATTATTGTTTGTTATTACTATTACAAATGCGTGTTCCACTTTGCGGTATCCCAAAAACAGATTGGCAAAATCTTCATTCGAGATACCCATACAAAGTGGTAACCACACACAAATATTGTAATAGGCCAGCAAAAGGCAAAAAGACTTGCATGTTCATCCGGCCGGATAAACAAGTTTTGTCAAACACTTGACACAATTCCTGAGCCCAAAAAGGCAAACAATGGAATTGACGCGGACTCATACGACAAAGGTATGGAGTACACTTGACCCCATTCACAAATGGGTAGAGTTCCGGTAATATAAGCTTTTACAAAGCTTAAGCAATTCTAAAACCCTCACACGGTAAATAACAGAATTGATGCATACCGATACAACAAAAGTATGGAGTATACTTGACCCCGTTCATAAATGGGTAAAGTTACGCATACATACGTTCAGACATGCAAGAATTAAAAACACTTGTACAAACTGAACAAAGAAACTTTATATTCAAAAAATTCAAGTATCCACATGATGCTTAGTGAATTTACATAAAGTTCCTATTCTATACAAGAGGAATACAAAAAGGAGGCACACTCGCCAACCTAAACCCTATTTTGTACCGCTGGTCCCCGCATCTCCTCCGGCACCACCAGCGGGTTCTTCCTCTTCCACATCCGGATAAAGCATCCGCAAGCGGTCAACATAGTTCGCAACCTCCAAACAATCGTCCAGCTCCCTACACAGGCAAGGGGCGTGTCATAAAAGGAGGCTACGGCCGCTTTCAGACGACCTTCGGTATCCACATCACGGAACCCGGATGCCTGATCAGTATAACCGCCTGCGGATAATACATTGATATGCCCAATGTAGCGGTTGTAACCAGCCTTGAAGCCAGCATCGCGCGCACGTTCCTTAACCAGGTCCAAACCAGATGCGGTCTCAGGGGCATTCATTATAGCCTCAACAATCTGCAATAAAGGGATCATAAGCCTTGGATACTAACCCAAGCAAATGCAAAGACAACGGATACTTACACGCGCGATGCCGTGAGTCCGCAACCACTCACGGTCAGCTTCCAGCTGGTTAAAAGAGGACACCAAGGCATCCTTGGCCTCAGCAGCGGCGTCAGCCCGCTTCTCTACAACAGACACGCGGGCAGTAAGGTCTGCAACCGCGACCTCTCGGGCCTGAACCTCAGCCTGTTACAAAAACAGCAAACAGTTCACTCGATAAATATTTTCAAAACAATAAAGGACGAAAGCAACAAAGTTAAAAAAACATACCTGCAGACTGGCAACAACTTTGTCCAAACGAATGCGCTCCGCATTCGCCTCTTCAAGAGCCTTAGAAGCACGGCTCTCCTTCTCTGCGGCCTCTTCAAGGGCCTTTGAGGCAAGAGCCCCGGCTTCTTTGGCCTCTTCAAGCGCCTTCAGGGCGTCGGCCTTCGCCTGCAGCGCTTTAACAGAAATGGCCTCAGCCGCAGCCTTCTCCTGACTCAAGGTAGCGTTCGCTGCCTTGGCATTTGTCAGCTCCTGCCGAGCATGAAACAGAATGTCATTCTG